>NC_041045.1:952110-1096699 GCF_900634775.1 Gouania willdenowi
TGTGCCTTATACCTTTTTAGCCCAGTTTAAGTATGTGCATTATATTTGCAGTAGTTTTTAGGGTCTAATGATGGTATAACTAAATTTTTTTTTTTGGGAATTTTTTTGAAAAAAAATGCCTTGCTATAGCCTTACTTTTTATTTTGGGTGATTTTTGTTATTTGTCATTTTTTGTGCCTTATAGGCTTTTTAGCCCAGTTTAAGTATGTGCATTATATTTGCAGTAGTTTTTAGGGTCTAATGATGGTCCTAACTCAATTTTTTTTTTGTGGAATTTTTTGAAAAAAAAGCCTTGCTATAGCCTTACTTTTTATTTTTGATGATTTTTGTTATTTTTTAATTTTTGTGCCTTATAGCCTTTTTAGCCCAGTTTAAGTATGTGCATTATATTTGCAGTAGTTTTTAGGGTCTAATGATGGTCCTAACTCAATTTTTTTTTTTGGGAATTTTTTTGAAAAAAATGCCTTGCTATAGCCTTACTTTTTATTTTTGATGATTTTTGTTTTTTGTCATTTTTTGTGCCTTATAGGCTTTTTAGCCCAGTTTAAGTATGTGCATTATATTTGCAGTAGTTTTTAGGGTCTAATGATGGTCCTAACTCAATTTTTTTTTTGGAATTTTTTTGAAAAAAAAGCCTTGCTATAGCCTTACTTTTTATTTTGGTTGATTTTGTTTTTTGTCATTTTTTGTGCCTTATAGCCTTTTTAGCCCAGTTTAAGTATGTGCATTATATTTGCAGTAGTTTTTAGGGTCTAATGATGGTCCTAACTCAATTTTTTTTTTGGGAATTTTTTTGAAAAAAAAGCCTTGCTATAGCCTTACTTTTTATTTTTGATGATTTTTGTTATTTGTCATTTTTTGTGCCTTATAGCCTTTTTAGCCCAGTTTAAGTATGTGCATTATATTTGCAGTAGTTTTTAGGGTCTAATGATGGTCCTAACTCAATTTTTTTTTTGGAATTTTTTTGAAAAAAAAGCCTTGCTATAGCCTTACTTTTTATTTTTGATGATTTTAGTTTTTTGTCATTTTTTGTGCCTTATAGGCTTTTTAGCCCAGTTTAAGTATGTGCATTATATTTGCAGTAGTTTTTAGGGTCTAATGATGGTCCTAACTCAATTTTTTTTTTGGGAATTTTTTTGAAAAAAAAGCCTTGCTATAGCCTTACTTTTTATTTTAGGTGATTTTTGTTTTTTGTCATTTTTTGTGCCTTATAGCCTTTTTAGCCCAGTTTAAGTATGTGCATTATATTTGCAGTAGTTTTTAGGGTCTAATGATGGTCCTAACTCAATTTTTTTTTTGGGAATTTTTTGAAAAAAAATGCCTTGCTATAGCCTTACTTTTTATTTTTGATGATTTTTGTTTTTTGTCATTTTTTGTGCCTTATAGCTTTTTAGCCCAGTTTAAGTATGTGCATTATATTTGCAGTAGTTTTTAGGGTCTAATGATGGTCCTAACTCAATTTTTTTTTTGGGAATTTTTTGAAAAAAAATGCCTTGCTATAGCCTTACTTTTTATTTTGGGTGATTTTTGTTTTTTGTCATTTTTTGTGCCTTATAGGCTTTTTAGCCCAGTTTAAGTATGTGCATTATATTTGCAGTAGTTTTTAGGGTCTAATGATGGTCCTAACTCAATTTTTTTTTTTGGAATTTTTTTGAAAAAAAAGCCTTGCTATAGCCTTACTTTTTATTTTTGATGATTTTTGTTTTTTGTCATTTTTTGTGCCTTATAGCCTTTTTAGCCCAGTTTAAGTATGTGCATTATATTTGCAGTAGTTTTTAGGGTCTAATGATGGTCCTAACTCAATTTTTTTTTTGGGAATTTTTTTGAAAAAAAATGCCTTGCTATAGCCTTACTTTTTATTTTGGGTGATTTTTGTTTTTGTCATTTTTTGTGCCTTATAGCCTTTTTAGCCCAGTTTAAGTATGTGCATTATATTTGCAGTAGTTTTTAGGGTCTAATGATGGTCCTAACTCAATTTTTTTTTTGGAATTTTTTTGAAAAAAAAGCCTTGCTATAGCCTTACTTTTTATTTTTGATGATTTTTGTTTTTTGTCATTTTTTGTGCCTTATAGCCTTTTTAGCCCAGTTTAAGTATGTGCATTATATTTGCAGTAGTTTTTAGGGTCTAATGATGGTCCTAACTCAATTTTTTTTTTTGGAATTTTTTTGAAAAAAAATGCCTTGCTATAGCCTTACTTTTTATTTTGGATGATTTTTGTTTTTTGTCATTTTTTGTGCCTTATAGCCTTTTTAGCCCAGTTTAAGTATGTGCATTATATTTGCAGTAGTTTTTAGGGTCTAATGATGGTCCTAACTCAATTTTTTTTTTTGGGAATTTTTTTGAAAAAAATGCCTTGCTATAGCCTTACTTTTTATTTTTGATGATTTTTGTTTTTTGTCATTTTTTGTGCCTTATAGCCTTTTTAGCCCAGTTTAAGTATGTGCATTATATTTGCAGTAGTTTTTAGGGTCTAATGATGGTCCTAACTCAATTTTTTTTTTGGAATTTTTTTGAAAAAAATGTCTTACTTTTTATTTTGAGTGATTTTTGTTTTTTGTCATTTTTTGTGCCTTATAGCCTTTTTAGCCCAGTTTAAGTATGTGCATTATATTTGCAGTAGTTTTTAGGGTCTAATGATGGTCCTAACTCAATTTTTTTTTTGGGAATTTTTTTGAAAAAAAATGCCTTGCTATAGCCTTACTTTTTATTTTTTGATGATTTTTGTTTTTTGTCATTTTTTGTGCCTTATAGCCTTTTTAGCCCAGTTTAAGTATGTGCATTATATTTGCAGTAGTTTTTAGGGTCTAATGATGGTCCTAACTCAATTTTTTTTTTGGAATTTTTTTGAAAAAAAAGCCTTGCTATAGCCTTACTTTTTATTTTTGATGATTTTTGTTTTTTGTCATTTTTTGTGCCTTATAGCCTTTTTAGCCCAGTTTAAGTATGTGCATTATATTTGCAGTAGTTTTTAGGGTCTAATGATGGTCCTAACTCAATTTTTTTTTTGGAATTTTTTTGAAAAAAATGCCTTGCTATAGCCTTACTTTTTATTTTGGGTGATTTTTGTTTTTTGTCATTTTTTGTGCCTTATAGCCTTTTTAGCCCAGTTTAAGTATGTGCATTATATTTGCAGTAGTTTTTAGGGTCTAATGATGGTCCTAACTCAATTTTTTTTTTTGGAATTTTTTTGAAAAAAATGCCTTGCTATAGCCTTACTTTTTATTTTGGATGATTTTTGTTTTTTGTCATTTTTTGTGCCTTATAGCCTTTTTAGCCCAGTTTAAGTATGTGCATTATATTTGCAGTAGTTTTTAGGGTCTAATGATGGTCCTAACTCAATTTTTTTTTTTGGAATTTTTTTGAAAAAAATGCCTTGCTATAGCCTTACTTTTTATTTTGGGTGATTTTTGTTTTTGTCATTTTTTGTGCCTTATAGCCTTTTTAGCCCAGTTTAAGTATGTGCATTATATTTGCAGTAGTTTTTAGGGTCTAATGATGGTCCTAACTCAATTTTTTTTTTGGGAATTTTTTTGAAAAAAATGCCTTGCTATAGCCTTACTTTTTATTTTGGGTGATTTTTGTTTTTTGTCATTTTTTGTGCCTTATAGCCTTTTTAGCCCAGTTTAAGTATGTGCATTATATTTGCAGTAGTTTTTAGGGTCTAATGATGGTCCTAACTCAATTTTTTTTTTTGGAATTTTTTTGAAAAAAATGCCTTGCTATAGCCTTACTTTTTATTTTGGTGATTTTTGTTTTTTGTCATTTTTTGTGCCTTATAGCCTTTTTAGCCCAGTTTAAGTATGTGCATTATATTTGCAGTAGTTTTTAGGGTCTAATGATGGTCCTAACTCAATTTTTTTTTTTGGAATTTTTTTGAAAAAAATGCCTTGCTATAGCCTTACTTTTTATTTTGGGTGATTTTTGTTTTTTGTCATTTTTTGTGCCTTATAGCCTTTTTAGCCCAGTTTAAGTATGTGCATTATATTTGCAGTAGTTTTTAGGGTCTAATGATGGTCCTAACTCAATTTTTTTTTTTGGAATTTTTTTGAAAAAAATGCCTTGCTATAGCCTTACTTTTTATTTTGGGTGATTTTTGTTTTTTGTCATTTTTTGTGCCTTATAGCCTTTTTAGCCCAGTTTAAGTATGTGCATTATATTTGCAGTAGTTTTTAGGGTCTAATGATGGTCCTAACTCAATTTTTTTTTTTGGAATTTTTTTGAAAAAAATGCCTTGCTATAGCCTTACTTTTTATTTTGGGTGATTTTTGTTTTTTGTCTTTTTTTGTGCCTTATAGCCTTTTTAGCCCAGTTTAAGTATGTGCATTATATTTGCAGTAGTTTTTAGGGTCTAATGATGGTCCTAACTCAATTTTTTTTTTTGGAATTTTTTTGAAAAAAATGCCTTGCTATAGCCTTACTTTTTTTTTTGGTGGTTTTTGTTTTTTGTCATTTTTTGTGCCTTATAGCCTTTTTAGCCCAGTTTAAGTATGTGCATTATATTTGCAGTAGTTTTTAGGGTCTAATGATGGTCCTAACTCAATTTTTTTTTTTGGAATTTTTTTGAAAAAAAATGCCTTGCTATAGCCTTACTTTTTATTTTGGGTGATTTTTGTTTTTTGTCATTTTTTGTGCCTTATAGCCTTTTTAGCCCAGTTTAAGTATGTGCATTATATTTGCAGTAGTTTTTAGGGTCTAATGATGGTCCTAACTCAATTTTTTTTTTTGGAATTTTTTTGAAAAAAATGCCTTGCTATAGCCTTACTTTTTATTTTGGGTGATTTTTGTTTTTTGTCATTTTTTGTGCCTTATAGCCTTTTTAGCCCAGTTTAAGTATGTGCATTATATTTGCAGTAGTTTTTAGGGTCTAATGATGGTCCTAACTCAATTTTTTTTTTTGGAATTTTTTTGAAAAAAAATGCCTTGCTATAGCCTTACTTTTTATTTTGGGTGATTTTTGTTTTTTGTCATTTTTTGTGCCTTATAGCCTTTTTAGCCCAGTTTAAGTATGTGCATTATATTTGCAGTAGTTTTTAGGGTCTAATGATGGTCCTAACTCAATTTTTTTTTTTGGAATTTTTTTGAAAAAAAATGCCTTGCTATAGCCTTACTTTTTATTTTTGATGATTTTTGTTATTTGTCATTTTTTGTGCCTTATAGCCTTTTTAGCCCAGTTTAAGTATGTGCATTATATTTGCAGTAGTTTTTAGGGTCTAATGATGGTCCTAACTCAATTTTTTTTTTTGGAATTTTTTTGAAAAAAATGCCTTGCTATAGCCTTACTTTTTATTTTGGTGATTTTTGTTTTTTGTCATTTTTTTGTGCCTTATAGCCTTTTTAGCCCAGTTTAAGTATGTGCATTATATTTGCAGTAGTTTTTAGGGTCTAATGATGGTCCTAACTCAATTTTTTTTTTTGGAATTTTTTTGAAAAAAAATGCCTTGCTATAGCCTTACTTTTTATTTTGGGTGATTTTTGTTTTTTGTCATTTTTTGTGCCTTATAGCCTTTTTAGCCCAGTTTAAGTATGTGCATTATATTTGCAGTAGTTTTTAGGGTCTAATGATGGTCCTAACTCAATTATTTTTTTTGGAATTTTTTTGAAAAAAATGCCTTGCTATAGCCTTACTTTTTATTTTGGATGATTTTTGTTTTTTGTCATTTTTTGTGCCTTATAGCCTTTTTAGCCCAGTTTAAGTATGTGCATTATATTTGCAGTAGTTTTTAGGGTCTAATGATGGTCCTAACTCAATTTTTTTTTTTGGAATTTTTTTGAAAAAAATGCCTTGCTATAGCCTTACTTTTTATTTTGGATGATTTTTGTTTTTTGTCTTTTTTTGTGCCTTATAGCCTTTTTAGCCCAGTTTAAGTATGTGCATTATATTTGCAGTAGTTTTTAGGGTCTAATGATGGTCCTAACTCAATTTTTTTTTTTGGAATTTTTTTGAAAAAAATGCCTTGCTATAGCCTTACTTTTTATTTTGGGTGATTTTTGTTTTTTGTCATTTTTTGTGCCTTATAGCCTTTTTAGCCCAGTTTAAGTATGTGCATTATATTTGCAGTAGTTTTTAGGGTCTAATGATGGTCCTAACTCAATTTTTTTTTTTGGAATTTTTTTGAAAAAAAATGCCTTGCTATAGCCTTACTTTTTATTTTGGATGATTTTTGTTTTTTGTCATTTTTTGTGCCTTATAGCCTTTTTAGCCCAGTTTAAGTATGTGCATTATATTTGCAGTAGTTTTTAGGGTCTAATGATGGTCCTAACTCAATTTTTTTTTTTGGAATTTTTTTGAAAAAAATGCCTTGCTATAGCCTTACTTTTTATTTTGGGTGATTTTTGTTTTTTGTCATTTTTTGTGCCTTATAGCCTTTTTAGCCCAGTTTAAGTATGTGCATTATATTTGCAGTAGTTTTTAGGGTCTAATGATGGTCCTAACTCAATTTTTTTTTTTGGAATTTTTTTGAAAAAAATGCCTTGCTATAGCCTTACTTTTTATTTTGGTGATTTTTGTTTTTTGTCATTTTTTGTGCCTTATAGCCTTTTTAGCCCAGTTTAAGTATGTGCATTATATTTGCAGTAGTTTTTAGGGTCTAATGATGGTCCTAACTCAATTTTTTTTTTTGGAATTTTTTTGAAAAAAATGCCTTGCTATAGCCTTACTTTTTATTTTGGTGATTTTTGTTTTTTGTCATTTTTTGTGCCTTATAGCCTTTTTAGCCCAGTTTAAGTATGTGCATTATATTTGCAGTAGTTTTTAGGGTCTAATGATGGTCCTAACTCAATTTTTTTTTTTGGAATTTTTTTGAAAAAAAATGCCTTGCTATAGCCTTACTTTTTATTTTGGGTGATTTTTGTTTTTTGTCATTTTTTGTGCCTTATAGCCTTTTTAGCCCAGTTTAAGTATGTGCATTATATTTGCAGTAGTTTTTAGGGTCTAATGATGGTCCTAACTCAATTTTTTTTTTTGGAATTTTTTTGAAAAAAATGCCTTGCTATAGCCTTACTTTTTATTTTGGGTGATTTTTGTTTTTTGTCATTTTTTGTGCCTTATAGCCTTTTTAGCCCAGTTTAAGTATGTGCATTATATTTGCAGTAGTTTTTAGGGTCTAATGATGGTCCTAACTCAATTTTTTTTTTGGAATTTTTTTGAAAAAAATGCCTTGCTATAGCCTTACTTTTTATTTTGGATGATTTTTGTTTTTTGTCATTTTTTGTGCCTTATAGCCTTTTTAGCCCAGTTTAAGTATGTGCATTATATTTGCAGTAGTTTTTAGGGTCTAATGATGGTCCTAACTCAATTTTTTTTTTTGGAATTTTTTTGAAAAAAAAGCCTTGCTATAGCCTTACTTTTTATTTTGGATGATTTTTGTTTTTTGTCATTTTTTGTGCCTTATAGCCTTTTTAGCCCAGTTTAAGTATGTGCATTATATTTGCAGTAGTTTTTAGGGTCTAATGATGGTCCTAACTCAATTTTTTTTTTGGAATTTTTTTGAAAAAAAATGCCTTGCTATAGCCTTACTTTTTATTTTTGGTGATTTTTGTTTTTTGTCATTTTTTGTGCCTTATAGCCTTTTTAGCCCAGTTTAAGTATGTGCATTATATTTGCAGTAGTTTTTAGGGTCTAATGATGGTCCTAACTCAATTTTTTTTTTTGGAATTTTTTTGAAAAAAATGCCTTGCTATAGCCTTACTTTTTATTTTGGGTGATTTTTGTTTTTTGTCATTTTTTTGTGCCTTATAGCCTTTTTAGCCCAGTTTAAGTATGTGCATTATATTTGCAGTAGTTTTTAGGGTCTAATGATGGTCCTAACTCAATTTTTTTTTTTGGAATTTTTTTGAAAAAAAATGCCTTGCTATAGCCTTACTTTTTATTTTGGGTGATTTTTGTTTTTTGTCATTTTTTGTGCCTTATAGCCTTTTTAGCCCAGTTTAAGTATGTGCATTATATTTGCAGTAGTTTTTAGGGTCTAATGATGGTCCTAACTCAATTTTTTTTTTTGGAATTTTTTTGAAAAAAAAGCCTTGCTATAGCCTTACTTTTTATTTTGGATGATTTTTGTTTTTTGTCATTTTTTGTGCCTTATAGCCTTTTTAGCCCAGTTTAAGTATGTGCATTATATTTGCAGTAGTTTTTAGGGTCTAATGATGGTCCTAACTCAATTTTTTTTTTTGGAATTTTTTTGAAAAAAATGCCTTGCTATAGCCTTACTTTTTATTTTGGGTGATTTTTGTTTTTTGTCATTTTTTGTGCCTTATAGCCTTTTTAGCCCAGTTTAAGTATGTGCATTATATTTGCAGTAGTTTTTAGGGTCTAATGATGGTCCTAACTCAATTTTTTTTTTGGAATTTTTTTGAAAAAAATGCCTTGCTATAGCCTTACTTTTTATTTTGGATGATTTTTGTTTTTTGTCATTTTTTGTGCCTTATAGCCTTTTTATCCCAGTTTAAGTATGTGCATTATATTTGCAGTAGTTTTTAGGGTCTAATGATGGTCCTAACTCAATTTTTTTTTTTGGAATTTTTTTGAAAAAAATGCCTTGCTATAGCCTTACTTTTTATTTTGGGTGATTTTTGTTTTTTGTCATTTTTTGTGCCTTATAGCCTTTTTAGCCCAGTTTAAGTATGTGCATTATATTTGCAGTAGTTTTTAGGGTCTAATGATGGTCCTAACTCAATTTTTTTTTTTGGAATTTTTTTGAAAAAAATGCCTTGCTATAGCCTTACTTTTTATTTTGGGTGATTTTTGTTTTTTGTCATTTTTTGTGCCTTATAGCCTTTTTAGCCCAGTTTAAGTATGTGCATTATATTTGCAGTAGTTTTTAGGGTCTAATGATGGTCCTAACTCAATTTTTTTTTTTGGAATTTTTTTGAAAAAAAAGCCTTGCTATAGCCTTACTTTTTATTTTGGGTGATTTTTGTTTTTTGTCATTTTTTGTGCCTTATAGCCTTTTTAGCCCAGTTTAAGTATGTGCATTATATTTGCAGTAGTTTTTAGGGTCTAATGATGGTCCTAACTCAATTTTTTTTTTTGGAATTTTTTTGAAAAAAATGCCTTGCTATAGCCTTACTTTTTATTTTGGGTGATTTTTGTTTTTTGTCATTTTTTGTGCCTTATAGCCTTTTTAGCCCAGTTTAAGTATGTGCATTATATTTGCAGTAGTTTTTAGGGTCTAATGATGGTCCTAACTCAATTTTTTTTTTTGGAATTTTTTTGAAAAAAATGCCTTGCTATAGCCTTACTTTTTATTTTGGTGATTTTTGTTTTTTGTCATTTTTTGTGCCTTATAGCCTTTTTAGCCCAGTTTAAGTATGTGCATTATATTTGCAGTAGTTTTTAGGGTCTAATGATGGTCCTAACTCAATTTTTTTTTTTGGAATTTTTTTGAAAAAAAATGCCTTGCTATAGCCTTACTTTTTATTTTGGTGATTTTTGTTTTTTGTCATTTTTTGTGCCTTATAGCCTTTTTAGCCCAGTTTAAGTATGTGCATTATATTTGCAGTAGTTTTTAGGGTCTAATGATGGTCCTAACTCAATTTTTTTTTTTGGAATTTTTTTGAAAAAAATGCCTTGCTATAGCCTTACTTTTTATTTTGGGTGATTTTTGTTTTTTGTCATTTTTTGTGCCTTATAGCCTTTTTAGCCCAGTTTAAGTATGTGCATTATATTTGCAGTAGTTTTTAGGGTCTAATGATGGTCCTAACTCAATTTTTTTTTTTGGAATTTTTTTGAAAAAAAGCCTTGCTATAGCCTTACTTTTTATTTTGGGTGATTTTTGTTTTTTGTCATTTTTTGTGCCTTATAGCCTTTTTAGCCCAGTTTAAGTATGTGCATTATATTTGCAGTAGTTTTTAGGGTCTAATGATGGTCCTAACTCAATTTTTTTTTTTGGAATTTTTTTGAAAAAAATGCCTTGCTATAGCCTTACTTTTTATTTTGGATGATTTTTGTTTTTTGTCATTTTTTGTGCCTTATAGCCTTTTTAGCCCAGTTTAAGTATGTGCATTATATTTGCAGTAGTTTTTAGGGTCTAATGATGGTCCTAACTCAATTTTTTTTTTTGGAATTTTTTTGAAAAAAATGCCTTGCTATAGCCTTACTTTTTATTTTGGATGATTTTTGTTTTTTGTCATTTTTTGTGCCTTATAGCCTTTTTAGCCCAGTTTAAGTATGTGCATTATATTTGCAGTAGTTTTTAGGGTCTAATGATGGTCCTAACTCAATTTTTTTTTTTGGAATTTTTTTGAAAAAAAATGCCTTGCTATAGCCTTACTTTTTATTTTTGATGATTTTTGTTTTTTGTCATTTTTTGTGCCTTATAGCCTTTTTAGCCCAGTTTAAGTATGTGCATTATATTTGCAGTAGTTTTTAGGGTCTAATGATGGTCCTAACTCAATTTTTTTTTTTGGAATTTTTTTGAAAAAAATGCCTTGCTATAGCCTTACTTTTTATTTTGGGTGATTTTTGTTTTTTGTCATTTTTTGTGCCTTATAGCTTTTTAGCCCAGTTTAAGTATGTGCATTATATTTGCAGTAGTTTTTAGGGTCTAATGATGGTCCTAACTCAATTTTTTTTTTTGGAATTTTTTTGAAAAAAATGCCTTGCTATAGCCTTACTTTTTATTTTGGGTGATTTTTGTTTTTTGTCATTTTTTGTGCCTTATAGCCTTTTTAGCCCAGTTTAAGTATGTGCATTATATTTGCAGTAGTTTTTAGGGTCTAATGATGGTCCTAACTCAATTTTTTTTTTTGGAATTTTTTTGAAAAAAAATGCCTTGCTATAGCCTTACTTTTTATTTTGGATGATTTTTGTTTTTTGTCATTTTTTGTGCCTTATAGCCTTTTTAGCCCAGTTTAAGTATGTGCATTATATTTGCAGTAGTTTTTAGGGTCTAATGATGGTCCTAACTCAATTTTTTTTTTTGGAATTTTTTTGAAAAAAAAGCCTTGCTATAGCCTTACTTTTTATTTTGATGATTTTTGTTTTTTGTCATTTTTTGTGCCTTATAGCCTTTTTAGCCCAGTTTAAGTATGTGCATTATATTTGCAGTAGTTTTTAGGGTCTAATGATGGTCCTAACTCAATTTTTTTTTTTGGAATTTTTTTGAAAAAAATGCCTTGCTATAGCCTTACTTTTTATTTTGGATGATTTTTGTTTTTTGTCATTTTTTGTGCCTTATAGCCTTTTTAGCCCAGTTTAAGTATGTGCATTATATTTGCAGTAGTTTTTAGGGTCTAATGATGGTCCTAACTCAATTTTTTTTTTTGGAATTTTTTTGAAAAAAAAGCCTTGCTATAGCCTTACTTTTTATTTTTGATGATTTTTGTTTTTTGTCATTTTTTGTGCCTTATAGCCTTTTTAGCCCAGTTTAAGTATGTGCATTATATTTGCAGTAGTTTTTAGGGTCTAATGATGGTCCTAACTCAATTTTTTTTTTTGGAATTTTTTTGAAAAAAATGCCTTGCTATAGCCTTACTTTTTATTTTGGATGATTTTTGTTATTTGTCATTTTTTGTGCCTTATAGCCTTTTTAGCCCAGTTTAAGTATGTGCATTATATTTGCAGTAGTTTTTAGGGTCTAATGATGGTCCTAACTCAATTTTTTTTTTTGGAATTTTTTTGAAAAAAATGCCTTGCTATAGCCTTACTTTTTATTTTGGGTGATTTTTGTTTTTTGTCATTTTTTGTGCCTTATAGCCTTTTTAGCCCAGTTTAAGTATGTGCATTATATTTGCAGTAGTTTTTAGGGTCTAATGATGGTCCTAACTCAATTTTTTTTTTTGGAATTTTTTTGAAAAAAAAAGCCTTGCTATAGCCTTACTTTTTATTTTGGATGATTTTTGTTTTTTGTCATTTTTTGTGCCTTATAGCCTTTTTAGCCCAGTTTAAGTATGTGCATTATATTTGCAGTAGTTTTTAGGGTCTAATGATGGTCCTAACTCAATTTTTTTTTTTTGGAATTTTTTTGAAAAAAAAGCCTTGCTATAGCCTTACTTTTTATTTTTGATGATTTTTGTTTTTTGTCATTTTTTGTGCCTTATAGCCTTTTTAGCCCAGTTTAAGTATGTGCATTATATTTGCAGTAGTTTTTAGGGTCTAATGATGGTCCTAACTCAATTTTTTTTTTTGGAATTTTTTTGAAAAAAATGCCTTGCTATAGCCTTACTTTTTATTTTGGGTGATTTTTGTTTTTTGTCATTTTTTGTGCCTTATAGCCTTTTTAGCCCAGTTTAAGTATGTGCATTATATTTGCAGTAGTTTTTAGGGTCTAATGATGGTCCTAACTCAATTTTTTTTTTTGGAATTTTTTTGAAAAAAAGCCTTGCTATAGCCTTACTTTTTATTTTGGGTGATTTTTGTTTTTTGTCATTTTTTGTGCCTTATAGCCTTTTTAGCCCAGTTTAAGTATGTGCATTATATTTGCAGTAGTTTTTAGGGTCTAATGATGGTCCTAACTCAATTTTTTTTTTTGGAATTTTTTTGAAAAAAATGCCTTGCTATAGCCTTACTTTTTTTTTTGGTGATTTTTGTTTTTTGTCATTTTTTGTGCCTTATAGCCTTTTTAGCCCAGTTTAAGTATGTGCATTATATTTGCAGTAGTTTTTAGGGTCTAATGATGGTCCTAACTCAATTTTTTTTTTTGGAATTTTTTTGAAAAAAAAGCCTTGCTATAGCCTTACTTTTTATTTTGGGTGATTTTTGTTTTTTGTCATTTTTTGTGCCTTATAGCCTTTTTAGCCCAGTTTAAGTATGTGCATTATATTTGCAGTAGTTTTTAGGGTCTAATGATGGTCCTAACTCAATTTTTTTTTTTGGAATTTTTTTGAAAAAAAAGCCTTGCTATAGCCTTACTTTTTATTTTGGGTGATTTTTGTTTTTTGTCATTTTTTGTGCCTTATAGGCTTTTTAGCCCAGTTTAAGTATGTGCATTATATTTGCAGTAGTTTTTAGGGTCTAATGATGGTCCTAACTCAATTTTTTTTTTTGGAATTTTTTTGAAAAAAAAGCCTTGCTATAGCCTTACTTTTTATTTTTGATGATTTTTGTTATTTGTCATTTTTTGTGCCTTATAGCCTTTTTAGCCCAGTTTAAGTATGTGCATTATATTTGCAGTAGTTTTTAGGGTCTAATGATGGTCCTAACTCAATTTTTTTTTTTGGAATTTTTTTGAAAAAAATGCCTTGCTATAGCCTTACTTTTTATTTTTGATGATTTTTGTTTTTTGTCATTTTTTGTGCCTTATAGCCTTTTTAGCCCAGTTTAAGTATGTGCATTATATTTGCAGTAGTTTTTAGGGTCTAATGATGGTCCTAACTCAATTTTTTTTTTTGGAATTTTTTTGAAAAAAAAGCCTTGCTATAGCCTTACTTTTTATTTTTGATGATTTTTGTTTTTTGTCATTTTTTGTGCCTTATAGCCTTTTTAGCCCAGTTTAAGTATGTGCATTATATTTGCAGTAGTTTTTAGGGTCTAATGATGGTCCTAACTCAATTTTTTTTTTTGGAATTTTTTTGAAAAAAAAGCCTTGCTATAGCCTTACTTTTTATTTTTGATGATTTTTGTTTTTTGTCATTTTTTGTGCCTTATAGCCTTTTTAGCCCAGTTTAAGTATGTGCATTATATTTGCAGTAGTTTTTAGGGTCTAATGATGGTCCTAACTCAATTTTTTTTTTTGGAATTTTTTTGAAAAAAAAGCCTTGCTATAGCCTTACTTTTTATTTTTGTATTTTTTTGTTTTTTGTCATTTTTTGTGCCTTATAGCCTTTTTAGCCCAGTTTAAGTATGTGCATTATATTTGCAGTAGTTTTTAGGGTCTAATGATGGTCCTAACTCAATTTTTTTTTTTGGAATTTTTTTGAAAAAAAAGCCTTGCTATAGCCTTACTTTTTATTTTTGATGATTTTTGTTTTTTGTCATTTTTTGTGCCTTATAGCCTTTTTAGCCCAGTTTAAGTATGTGCATTATATTTGCAGTAGTTTTTAGGGTCTAATGATGGTCCTAACTCAATTTTTTTTTTGGGAATTTTTTTGAAAAAAAAGCCTTGCTATAGCCTTACTTTTTATTTTTGATGATTTTTGTTATTTGTCATTTTTTGTGCCTTATAGGCTTTTTAGCCCAGTTTAAGTATGTGCATTATATTTGCAGTAGTTTTTAGGGTCTAATGATGGTCCTAACTCAATTTTTTTTTTTGGAATTTTTTTGAAAAAAAAAGCCTTGCTATAGCCTTACTTTTTATTTTTGATGATTTTTGTTTTTTGTCATTTTTTGTGCCTTATAGCCTTTTTAGCCCAGTTTAAGTATGTGCATTATATTTGCAGTAGTTTTTAGGGTCTAATGATGGCCGTATGCCTTACCATAGACTTACCTCTTTTATGAGGCGTTTGAAAATTTTTCACAAAATACTTTGTTAAATATAAATGTAAAAAAATCAATGCAAAAAGGTTTGGAATCACTGGATTAATCTAATGTGAACTAAAGTAGGGTTTGAGGGAGGAGTCTATGAATATATCAGTGTTGATTAATATTGGAAATGTAGTTTTAGACGATACTGATAAAGTATTAAACTTCTCCATTTGTGTGAGTGTCTGCGTTTATTTACCGTTACATTTCTTGAGAATCCTCATGAATCCAGTCAGACAAACAAGCTCCGCCTTAAACTCCTCCAGTACGCGGTCGATGGTGGCGTCAAACTCAGCTGGACTCCCGTACAGTTCATGGTCCACCACCTGGTTAGAGATCACACATGGTGTTCCACAGGTAGAACATGATGCTACAGCTAACAGGTAGGTGTGTGTTTACCCGTGTCTGGATGTCTGCCAGCGACGCCCTCTTCAGACCCTGAACTCCTGGTCTGTTGGAGACGACCAGTACGATCTCTGCTGAACTGGATGGACTGGAGGTCTGGTCCATCAACGCCTGTAGCTTGGTGCCTGGGATAATATAGTCAAATAATTATGAACAGCAAAACATCTGGATTTTACAAAACTAGTTATAGTTAAGGTGGCCATGAGTCCAGAGTGTAAAGAGTAAATAACAGATCCTACTCAAGTACATTATTTTTCTGTTTTGAAGAACATATTTTGAACTGATTTTTTTTATTTATCACACCTGTTTAAATCCTTCCACCTGTGAATGTGTCCGTGTTGTATTGTGACATGTTTTACAGAGGAATTAAAACAATGACATATAACATGCATTTGTTGTGTAATTGTTATACTTAACATAAATTATTATTGAAATTCCAATACAATCATGAATAAATTAAATACTTTTTCATTTAAATGTCCACCTGCACTATTATTATCATTAATATTATATTAATATTTAGTTATATTATCCTATTTAGTTTTGCACATATTAGTATTTAACTACCATTTATATTTTTTTTTCTAGTGGATTGTTATTATTTAATGTTTACATGTCAGAGAGAACACAGTCCACCAAGTCAAGTTCCTTGTGTGTATAACATACATTACATGGTCATTAAAGTTGATTGTGACATCACAAACTTATAGTGTAAGTTGTCCTGATCGTTGTATATATCTGCATTATTATTATTATTGAGTTTTTACTACTGTTAATGTGTAAACTTGTATTTAATCCTTATTTAATAAACAGTAAATAAGGATTTACATCAAGGGTGTTGATGGTTTTATGTACGTTTTTCTCTCTTTTTATTTGTAATATTTCTTGAGTGGCTGTAACACAGGTAATTTAAATAAAATACTTCTGAACAAAGTAGTTGTAGTAAACAAAGAGTCAGTGTAAATAAGTGACTTTAAAAAGTGGAGGTTGATAATAAATGAGAGGTTTACTTGTTCAGATTAAACTCTAGTATTAGCAGAGAAACATATTTCAAAGCAGTGATAAACATGATTTTTGTTAATATTTTTGAGACATATTAGTTGTGTTTATCAGTCCCACCTGTGCCAGAGATCAGAATCAGAATCAATCACTTTTATTGGCCAGTTACAGTTTAGAACAAAACAAGGAATTTGACTTGGTAGTTGCTGCAAAAAAAACACATCAACACACCGGAGCAGCCATCTGCGGCGCCCTCATGACTGGAGACGTTTCCATCAGTCAGCAGATTCTGCTTCAGATTAAGAACCAACACAGGTTCAGATCCTGTGAGAGAGAAAGAGGAAAATTAACAAATGAAAAGAAATATGAAATATGGGGTTTAATAGTGTTCATTTATTATTTTAAAAAAAGAGAAAAATACACAACATCCCTACAAAATACACAAAAATAACAGAACGACAGTAGAAACACACACTGAAATAGAATAATTTAAACTAGAATATTTACATTTCCTGAAGAAAAAGCAAGTGAATAAAAAAAAAAAAAAATCACGGTAAATTTCTGATTTGTTTTTTATAGCTTATTTGTCAAAGTCAGACAAACGGTGTAGGAGTAATTAACGGATAAAAAAACTGATAACAATGTCACTAATAACACTAATAACAAGGGTTCATTACATTTTTCAGTAGCGACGGATCTCTCAGAGCCACGGTACCGGGCCTGTAGCGGTGAGGCTTCTTTACTCCGCCGGTGGCCGGGGCGCTCTGACGGGCAGCCTTGGTGGACAGCTGCTTCCTGGAAGCTTTACCTCCGGTGGACTAACGGGAGGTCTGCTTGGTTCTGGACATTGTTCAGCGTTTCTTCTACTCAGACAGAGAAATGGAGGAATTGCAGCAGCGCGTGGCAGTGGCGCGTGGCTGTGACGTAGTGGTTGCGACGTAGTGGCTGCGACGTCGTGGCTGTGACGTATTTGCTGCGACGTAGTGGCTGTGACGTATTTGCTGCGACGCGCAAATACACCTGGCTGCTGATTGGCCCTTAGTGGACAGAAGTCTAACTGAGCCGGAAACACAATCAGCACGAGTACACTTAATGCCGAAAAAAACACAACAAAAATAAAACAAATAAATCTATGTTAAGATCAGAAGAATACATTAATTTACCAAGTTGAAAAACAACACAAAACAAAATGCGTTTTAGAAAATAAAATGTTTTTTTTAACTTTTATTTTATTATTAAATCAATATATCAGAGTGTAATGTTGTGAATAAAGCCACAGACTCAGACAGAAGCCACAGTGTGTGCAGTTCTCCTCCAGGTCAATGGGGGCGCTGTGCTAAAGTTAAAGCTAAGCTAAAATTCACATCATTTTAAAGCGTTAAAGTGTGTTTTAGTATTTTTTGAAGATAAATATTCAATTTACCTCACAACTCAGGACCAACAATAGTTTCTAGTTCCAGTGAAGCTCCACAAGTCTCCATAAAGACACAAATAAACACTTTAAACCCCGAAGATTAGCAAACATAGAGCGGTGTTTGTTAGCTTTCACACAGCCCAGTAATCACTACCGGGTCAGAGGTCACCACTGTTAGCACGGCTGGACTTTAATTATAAGTTAATTATTCTTTGATTTTCCTTAAATGTGCTCCATTTACTTGTTTTTTTGCTTTTGAAGAAGTTGTAAGTTGAGTTTATTTTCATTATCAAGTTGTTTTTTTTAATGTTCAATAAAAGTTAAACAATTATCCACAACAGCAGTAATACCTACACACATTTTATACATTTATATATGAATATTTATTTGTCCTTATAATTCTACATCAACCTGGACTAGAGAAGAAAATGTGGCCTTAGATAATTATTTATATTATACATAATGTAGGGCAGATATAAACACAACCAGGGCCTAGCGTTAGCATGTACCTAGCATTAGCAATAACTGCAATATTTTAATGTTAGCAATTTGGTTGGAAAAAAGTAGAAATGAGGTGGAGGAGTTAGCTTTAAGGTTGAATGGTTTTAATCAAAAGTTGAAAAGGTTGAAATGTATAATGTTCTGTATACAACAGAACCAGAATCACCATAGTAACACCACCAAACAAAAATAAATCAGTATATTTCTCATTAAATTCTCAAAATCCCTTCCATTTTTTTCTTCTTAAGTTTCATTATGAAATAAATACTTTTTAAGTTTCTGAAAAACAAAAAAGCCTCTTATTTTGTATTCACAATTATTTCCTGTGACAATAATGGACCAACATTAGATGGAAAAATGGGCTCAAAAATATTCTTAGTTTCTTAAAAAAAAAAAAAAAATCTGCAACAATGAATAAAATATTTACATATTCAAATAAAGGATGTCAGTCACACAAACAACAATTTTGTACATTTTCACACACATCTAGTTGTAAACATGTTTATTGTCAGTGAAATAAGATGTAATTCCACAACCAGAGGTCTCACATGCGACATCAAACACACCATGTGATGTCTATCATTTATTTGATTGGTTTAACATGATTGATCATCTATTGAAAAAGGAAGAGGAACATACAGATATACAGTAGAAATAATCTAAGCCTAAATACATGTTGTGGCAGCACAGAACATTTCACATTCCATTATGGGACCAAGGCCATACGACACGTGAGTCTTTATCATACATATATAGAGATTTTTTTTTTTTTCCACTTTTTACATTTCACTGGAGGCTCACATGGCATAGTTCATAGTGGAAATCAGCAGTTATCATATTATACGGCTTAGCAAAAATATGGGTTTTTTTTCTTCTTTCGCTTAGTCACCATTTGGAGTTGCATGCACGATCAACGAGTATCACAAGTAGTTTTTCACGCATCTCTTTTAGCAAACCAAAGGATATTAGTCCACTTTCCAAAGCCATTGTTACACATTTACAGAAATATCCAACATTCATCATCTACTGAGTGGCCATTGTTTGTTTGCATAGATGTTCTTTAGGGACGTCCCACAAAACCTACCATATATGTTCATTTTTAAAACTCACAGAATAACTTTTTCCTCCATTAACACTTGTTATACACCATGTGTTTATATATAGTACTTTAATAACCGGGATCTGTGCTTTTAGACTTTCAAAGACTTCAGCAACAGTCTAGGGTTGTCTTATAAAGAGATCACTGGTTCTCAACCTTTTCAGCCTCTGACCCCCAAAATAAAGGGGCTAGAGACCACATTTATTAATCTGAATAATATCCACTGTTATGCAGGAAATTTAGTGTTATATAGACTATAGTATATAGTCACCTTAAAGATGGAAATCCTTGTCTTAAATCAAAAATAAAAAGTGTTAAAAGTGGTGAAATGAGATTTTAAAAACCACAAAAAATGGTTAAAAGTCACAAATTGTGGGTAAAAAATGTAGGGAAAATTTAGGTGGAAAAAATGTGCAGAAAAGGCAAATTTATTATTATTTATGCCATAGTATATAGTCATCTTAAAGATATAAATCCTTGTTTTAATCAGAAATAAATTGGGTTAAAAGTGACCAAAAATGGTGGAAAAGGAGGTGAAATGGGATTTTAAAAAACCACTAAAATTGGTTACAAGTTGCAAATTAGAGTGGACAAAAACAGACGGAAAAAAGGGTTAAAAATGTAAGTATTGGCTTACAAGGGGCAAAAAAAATAGAAACAATTGGCAAATAATGGGCATGACAAATCATGGATGTCGTTAAATTAGCAAAAATAAGCATGAAATTTGTTGAAAAGAGGTTAAAAGTGACAATAATGGGTCAACATATGTGACATTAGGTGTAAAAGTGGTAGAACGGGTTTATAAGTGATGAACATGTAGCAAAAATCAAGCATAAATATAGAAAGTTTGTTGTAGTTGCAGAAAAAGGGTAAAAATAATGAAAAATGGGGTCCTGACCCTAAGGTTGAGAACCCCTGCTCTAATGAATTTAATGGTCCACTCTGTTTCTTCTTCTTTCCTCCTGTGCAGCTCTAGAGATAATGTATATATGTCTCCATCTAGTGGCCACAGGAGGTTTTACAGCAACAATGTTTACAATTAAACAAGTATATTTTTGGTGAAAAATGACATTAAAAAGTCAAAATAAAGCTAAGTTAAGCTTGCCTTATGATTAAATAATTTTATTTCTATTTTCAAGTAAAATAAGTGAATATTTGGCACCAAGAGGTTTTTTTTTTTTTAATCTAAAAACTAAATTTAAAACATTTTCAGCTCCTTTTCTAACAATGAATGACGCTAACTAACACAGTTTCTTTGTGCTATGGGATCGCTAACAATGGCCACTCAGCGCGTCTCAAATGACACGTCTGGATAAATCTGTTCACATATAAAGGAACGATTCCATTGTTGCAGAGCATCTTATTTACATCTCGTCTACACAGTAGAAAAGTAAAAGACTTGAACGTGAAATCAAGCTCTTAATATTGTTCCGGCTCTAGCTCAGTCCGTTTCCTCGTTAAAAAGCTAAATTGCATTTGTGCGGACGATACATTCAGGGCTGGAGTCGTACGTGGTCTCTGAGTTCCTCCACATGCACTAAGATGGAAAAACGTTGGGTTGTGATTGGTCGGTCGCTCCGTGACCTTAAGGTGGAATGGCACAGTTCGTTTTTCTTTGTAATCCACAAACTTTGACAAATGTCGGTAAATAAACGTTTTCCTCCATTTTTACGTTAACGGTCATATCTCAAAAGGGCCATGGATATTTAAATATGGGGAGAGATTTGTTTAAAAAATATTCACTAATATATTCACAAGTTTCACATTTTTTTTTTCCATTTTCATGTGTTTTAAAAAATATTTTCACATGATTTTTACACTGCCTTCACCCTAAAACTATGATTTCTGTAATCTGTATTTATTCTATGAACATATTAAACATATTCATTATTTAAATACTTACCAGCAGAGGGAGCCGTTACCCTACAACACAGCACTGGTCTTACGTTTTTGCTTTCCTTTAAATTTACAGTTATGTAAGATATTACAATACTATGAGTATATTCAGAATTATTTAGATTTAAACATCTATTTTATTTTACATGTTTTTTCGATTTTAGCATGTTTTATTAATTCATTTTTTCACATGTTTTTTTACACTGCCTTTACCTTAAAACTGTTATTTTTGTACCTGTACCTGTTTCCTTTCTCAACTAAACAATAATTATCTTGTCTTACGTTTTTGCTTTCCTTTAAATTTACAGTTACGTCAGATATTAAAATACTTTGACTATATTCAGTTTTATTTAGATATTAACGTGTTTTTTAGATTTTCACGTGTTTTTCAGAAACGTCACTGACACACACGTGAAAAATACATGTGAAAATTGTGGATATATTTGTGAATATTTATGAAACAGATCTCCACCCCCATAGGGGGGGGGGGGGGGTATCTGATGTTTTTCTGGTGCTGGCCACAGATCCACACATGCACATGCACACGCCGTCCTCTGGAGGATGCTTTTACATTCGGATGGAGAAACAATGGCCATGGCTCGTTATCCTCTCCCTGAAGAATGGATCTGATACATTCAGCTCTCACCCAACGACCTAACAATCACTGAAATCATCCTTTTTTAGGGGTTCCACACGGGGGCATATGTATAGATATATACATGTATGTATGTACACATCTATGTACTTATGTACAAAAACTGGTCTCAATTGTTCATTCACCAAAAACAAAACCAGGAACAGGAAGCAGAAAGAAACAACAAACACCTGAAGACAAAAGAGTAGAAAAACATCCGAGCGTCTCACGGCTTGGAAGTGTCGCCCAAACGGCCCTTGGCAGTAGTTTGAAAACAAACGTAAAGAAAGATGAGGAGTGACAAGGTGGCAGTTGTTGGGTTTGTTTGTTTGTTTGTTTGTTGTGCTTCAGTTTTTTGTTTTTTTTCCCACCACATTAAAACGACCAAAGAGTTGCTTTAGTGACAGAACCTGAGTCAGAATCTAAAAACTGCGTTTGTGGGTCAAAGTGTCGATACAATCAATGTTTGTGAATAGAAAACTAGGGACCAGATTTTAGCACAAAATAAACTTTAAATGGATCCTCCACTGTTTCCACAAATGTGGCCAAAAACCTCTGAAATGTACTTGTTATTCTTTTAAAAGTGGGATTCATTTACAGTTTTACAGCCTGTGTTCCTCCATCTTGAAATCACGTGATTGATAGATTTGATGACATCATTTAACAGATTTTTCAGTCACAAAACCAACATGTGTCGCTTTTTGTTGCTCTCAATAATCAGGAAAAATTAAAGACGTGGATGTAAACTTGTTTTGTTTACAGAAAGAGGATAAAAACAGTTGTTACCTGTGGTTTGATAGTAGACAATGAAGCAGAGAAGACGAGCTCTCCTAAGGGACCTTTACCGTCCCTTAAACAGTGCGCTGACACAGACTGCTGAAGACACACAAACCCTGAGGATAGAAGGACTTTAAGGTGGGAGTCCTTCAACAGTCCGTGATTTACTCGCTAACTTCAGCCACCAGAGCGTGTCAGCGCACTGTTTAAGGGAGAGTAAAGGTCCCTTAGGAGAACTCCAACAGAAAACAATGGGATGTTTACAGGCAGTGGGGCCATGTGACATCATCAATCACATGATTTCAAAATGGAGGAACACAGACTCTAAAACTGTAAAGTAGTATCGTTTTTAAAAGTTAATAAAACAAATATGATTCATAATAAAGTGTTTTGTTTGACATAAATCTACTAATAAGGACATTTAGAAGATTTTAGGCCACATTTGTATAAACAGAGGAGGATCCCTTTAAAAATAAAAACATGTCTTGTATTATTGTGTTTGATCTCGATAATATCACTCATCCCTAATTGGAAATATTGTCTAATAAATTATTTGATTAATATTTAATCAAAACATGTTATTTTTTTGGCAAATCTTGTCATTGCTAATCAATCGCTGGCTCCGTATCTTCACATGTACGTGAACAGAGAGGGTGCGTGTTGGCGTCACGTGGTTTGTACAGCAGAAGAAGAAGAAGAAGAAGAAAAAGAAGAAGAACATCAGTAGAAAGATATGAAGGTGAGTTTTTCCTCATCGTCACTGTCAGGCAGTCTGGGTAATTCATTTTGTTACGTATAAAAGCAACAGAAGAAACTGGAACGATAAGAAACGACCACGACAGAAATAAATCAAATCACCTCAGACGTAGTAGAGCCAGTAGATGAGGTTGAAGAGAGAGAAAACGGACGGGAAGATGATCCGCGACCAGCGGTCGATGGCGTTCACATCCGTCAGGTCGGGGATTTTGATTTTCAGCTGCGACGATCGCCTGCGCAGACGGCTGCGTTTCATCTGGGCGGAGCGGTCCAGGGAGTGGCGGCTGGTGGACCCCCGCGGGCCCACGCCCCCACTGTGCTTACGGTACTGGATGTGAGAGGACGCCGTGCTGTCCAGCTGCACCATGGACTGAGAGTTCCTAATGTCCGCCACGCTGGTGGTGATCTCGCCTCCCGCCACCTCATTGTGGATCTCCAGCGTGGTCAGCAGGATGTTCCCGTGGCCGTGCGGCTCCGCCTGGGTCACCGTTTAAAAAACAGAAAGAGAGAAAACACGTTTGAAAATCTATAAAAACATTTGTGAAATTCCAAACAAACACATAAGTTGTGGATATATTGGTGAATATGTTCTAGACTCTTATTATCACAGATAAACATGTACAGCCCTAACACACAGATGTATCGCTCCCTGGGGGGCGTGTGAACGTGACGCTGTCCCTCTTCAGGACCCGTGACCACCAGCTGAACACACGTGGGCTCGCACAGAAACTCACATGTTCTAAATGTTCATGTTAATCTAAAACTGTTCCTGTAAAAAAACAGTGTAAATAATTCATGCTGGTGATGTACAGTATGTGCAACAGAAACACGTCGGCGGGAATGATGGCAGCTGGTGATTTTTCATGCAAATGGATCAAGTCCCACTATTTCACTTCAAATGAAAACAGTTTGAGCTTCTATGTCACATATATCACACACGTGTCATCATCTGATCTCCTAAACTTTCATCACTTCCTAGTTGGACTCAGAATAAATCAGTGATTTCAACCATTATTCATTTCTACTAGTGAAGCTAAAGGTGTCACTAGTTAGCATCATATGCTAATAAGTAAATTCAGGCTTGCTATTGGCTTTAGAAAATATTCCAACCAATCAGGGAGCTGGATTTGGTTCTAATCCCTCCTACTTAATTTACATTAGGTCTACTAGTATTTAGTAATCCACCGTTATCTATTATATGGACCATAGTATACTGTATAGTCATCTTAAAGATATAAATCCTTGTTTTAATCATTAATAAAAATGGTGGAAAAGGTGGTGAAATGGGATTTTAAAAACCACAGAAATTGAATAAAAGTTGCAAATTAAAGTGGACAGAAAATGTGGTAAAAAAGAGTTCAAAGTGTAAATATTGGAATGATTAGTTTAAACTGGCAAATATTGGGCACTAAATATGGTGAAAAGAGGTTCAAAGTGACAATAATAGATCAATAGATGTGATATTAGGTGTAAAAGTGGTTTATAAGAGCTGAATATGTCTGGAAAGTTAAAAAAATAATAATAAAGGACATTGAAATATGATGCAAAAATGGGCTCAAGTTGTTAAAAATATTCTTAGTTTGTTGAAGACATTTGGGGACCCCCTCCCAGTGTCTCGCGACCCACAGGTTGAAAACCCCCACACTAGTACTAGTAAAGCTCGCACTATTAGAGATTAATAATCCTCCACGTCCCTCTGTGCATGAAGCTAATGCTACGTTAGCATCGATCACCTGTGGGTATTGATCATGTGAGCGTTGATGACGACGTGGTGAGAGAATGAGGGACCTCAGCAGTGTGATGCATGCACTGGTCACGTGGTTGTCATGGCGATGATGAGGAGCTGACAAACGCCAAACGACAACTCACCGAGCGCGAGTGGCGTAGACCTCTAACCTGATTGGACCGTTTTAGGGAGGCGGTCCTACTACCTGCCTCCTGAGGACATAGATACACACCAACCTACTGAGCTGCTAGTGTCACAGTGTGTGGATCACACACACACACACACACACACACACAACAACAACAGTTACTGAGCCCAAATATCACCACTGATGTACTTGTTACCATGGTAATATTCAATTCAATTTTATTACAGATCAAAGTCCAAAGAGACTGAGGGACACAATATAACAAACACCAATAATAATAATAATAGAGCCCACCCATGTTGTGATGGGTTGTCACTAAGTGGGTGTGTTCTGTGTTATAGTGTATTATTGTTGAGTCTTGTTCAGTCTTTTTCTATATTTTTGGAGTCATTTTGTGTATTTTTGTTGTTATTCTTTTTTGTTTTATTCTATTTTTTGTGTGATTTCTGGCTTTGTGTGTTTGTGTATTTTGTTTTTTTTATGGTTTTTTATTTTATTTTTTGAATCATTTTGTGTTTTTATTGTTTTACCGTATCTCTTTTGGTGAATGGCTTGTGTTTTTATACTTTTGCAGTTATTTTGTGTATTTCTATTGTTGTTTTGTGTGTTTTTGCAGTCACGGCATATTTTCGTAGTCATTTTGTGTCTTTTTGCGTCACTTTGTAAATTTTTTCTCTCAACCTGTGTGTGTGTGTGTGTGTGGGGGTGTGTGTGCGTGTGTGTGTGTGTGTGCGTGCGTGTGTGTGTGTGTGTGTGTGTGTGTGTTATGGTAACTTTACTCCTACAATAATATAACAGTAAACACACACACACACACACTGCAGTCGTTAATAAATGACCCATGACTCACCCTGGCTGCGTCGTACTTGGCCGCCCTCTCGTTGTTGGCCTTCTCCGCCTTCTCGGCCAGTTTCTTCTGCATCTGCGGACCCCTCCCAAAGAAGATGTAGTTGACGAAGGCGTACTCCAGCAGGGCGAGGAACACCATGACGAAGCAGCCCATCAGGTACATGTCGATGGCCTTCACGTACGGGATCTTAGGGAGGGTCTCCCTCAGGTGGGTGTTGATGGTGGTCATGGTGAGCACAGTGGTGATCCCTAAAACACACACACAATATAGTTCACATTTTAGATTTACACGTACTTTTCACAAACGTCATCAACACAAAATAATACGCATGTGAAAAATACATATATTTGTGAATATTTTAGAGACAAATCTCTCCCATTAAACCTGAAGGTCGCAGCAAAGTAAACTCACGCAGAAGTCGTAGACGTTACTATAGAAACAGAGCCTGAAAGACCCCGTGGAGGGAAATAATTGCACTGGTGCGACTTCCTTCACTGAGGAATAAATTAATTAAAAAAATGAGCGTCTATAGTTTTCTACTTTGATTTGATCAACAAACTTTAAAATGCATGTTTCATGATCACTGCTCCTGTGGTGTGTGTGTGTGTGTGTGTGTGTGTGTGTGGTGCTGACTCAGGCCATCAATCATCATGTGGGCATCAGCTCTGCACCACAAAAACACTTTTTTATAAATGGTTTCAAGACCAACTTTTTAACCCTTTTTACCTATTTTTCTTTGTAGATTTTGAAACTTTCTTTTTCTCATTTTTGCCCCTTTTTTCAGATTTTAGCTCCTTTTGCCAATAAATGTCCCTTTTCTCTGTATTTTGTTAATTTTTGCCAGTTGTTTTTGTCACTTTTCATCCAAATAAGTTAATGTTTGCCCCATAAATAACACTAGTTTTCTTTTTTTCCTCTTTTTGTTTCACTTTTTCACTATTGTTTGCCATAATTTGCTCATTGAAGCGACAATTTGCCATGACACACCACCTGTTTCCTGCTGTCCATGTTCAGCCCATGATTGCTTCACAATGATAAACAATGAACCAATAATAAGTCGATGGAACACACTTCTGTAGCGTGGCTAGTGAGTGGCTGGTCAAAGACACTTGCACCGCCCCACATCAGATGTCTGATGGGTCAAAATAATCATCAAATAAAACCCTGTGTAGTAGCAGTCCCAGGAATAAGGTGACCTCCCTCTCACACGGTCATACAAACTCTGTCTGATCTCATTACGACGCACAGCGACACGTGGACGTGTGTCATAAAGTAGGATGAAGAGACGAGGAGCAGGAAAACGAAGGTCAATCGCACCCTTAGCGTGATTTATTATGACATCACGTTGTGAGTGCACGCATTCAGGGGCTGCGCTCTGATTGGCTGGTGCAGCCACTGTCTTTCCTCGTTAATAGGTGTTCTCCCAGCTGTGTCATTACTCTCTGGCCTTTGCTCCTCCCTCCCTCCCTCCCTCCCTCCCTCCCTCCATCGATCCATCCCTCGCTGCCTGTTCAGACAATTTAATCAGAGCGAGGGCCTCCCTCCTTTTCCATCACACGTTACGCTGTTACGCTCCCCAGAGAGTAATGGACGACTTCTTTATCAACCCACTGGATCTCACACCATTTCAGACTACGTTTTTTTTTCAGTTTTTCTGACAAATTTTTGACTGATTTTCAAATTCATTTTTGTCAGTTTTTCGAATTCATTTTTGTGTTTTTCGGACGATTTCTTTTTCTATTTTTTGGATTTATTTTTTTCTATTTTTTAATTCAGTTTTTTCTGTTTTTGTAATACATTTTTTCGGACTAATTTCTTTATGTTTTTCATGCTAATTTTTTTCTGAGCTTAGAGGGCTTTAGAAACAACAGATTAATTTATTTCTATCTCCTAATGTGTATAGTTATCTATATATCTTTAAGCTACAGGATGGACGTTCTCGTGTGATTTCCAAGTATCTCCATAATTCATAAAACAATTTGTACAAGAAACTGAAAAAAATTCTCAGAAAAACAGAAAAACATAGCGTTTATCATTAAGTGAACGCAATACGTTTCCGTAGCATTTTATGTTGTTTTGCATATTTTTGTTGTCACTTTGACACTATTTGTTTTTCAGTCTCTTTGTGTATCATAAGGCGTGTGAAACGTTAACTGTGAAGCTGCGGCGAATCAAAGCCGCTTTAATGGAGCACTTCAATTCATCACAGCAGACAGAACACGTCCCGTTAGCAGGTGAACGTCTGCAGCGCTAAAAGGCTTTTAACATACGCTGATCTCAGACAGCTCTACGGTTACACTCACACCTGGGCTCTGCCTCCATAACACCATTAGGTGTGAAGGCCCGTGCAGGAGGAAAAAGCCTCACAACGAGATTAGAGCTCCAGCAGGTGATTTGCGATCCTTGGAAACTGCTCAACACAATGAGATTCTCCTTCAAACAATTCAATTGCTTTTCCTGCTGCTGCTTCCTTTGAATTGATCGTTGCACTGCTGCTCTTACTGGCAGCTGTGCACACACACACAACAGATGTGCACGCACACGCCCAGCTGTACAGTGTGCACAAAATACACAAAACAAGAAAAATACACAAAATGAGATATCGCACAAAGTGACTGCAAAACCCCACAAAACAACAACTAAAATACACAAAATGACTCCAAAAATATGCAGAACGACTGAACAACACACAACAAAAATACACAAAAAGACTGTAAAAATGCACAAAACAACCACAACAATATATATATAAACCTACTCCAAAGATAGTGATACACAAAATGACTGAAAAACTCAAGACAACTGCAAACAACTACAAAAAAATACATTAAATCACAAAAACAATCACAAAAAGATTGCAAAACACACGGAACAAGAAATCACATAAGAAGTGAGCAAAAACACACAAAACAACAACTAAAATGCACAAAATGAGTCAAAAAACAAACAAAAAACCTGAAAAACACACAAAATACAGACGTTTGGGTGATTACTGCTCAGTTAGCGATGCACTGAGCAGTTAGCGATGCGCTGAGCAGTTAGCGATGCGCTGAGCAGCTAGCGATGCACTGAGCAGTTAGCGATGCACTGAGCAGTAGCCACTCAGGGTTGGGGGAAGCGTGCGTCCCTGAGGTTTCAGCTCCAGTCAGAGTGTCGTATATCAACTGGTGCGTGAGCAGTTCACTGCCTCTTATTGAGATGATTTACTGCCTGTTGGGTCCTCGTTAACCTTCATAAACACTATGTGTCTCAACCAGTGGTTCTCAACCTTTACAGCCCACGACCCCCAGAATAAAGGCCCCAGAAAGTGGGGACCCCCACTGAAGCTGAAGGTGGTTGAACACAGACATGAACAAAATGAGTAATTTCAACATTAATTTGCCATATTTGCACTTTTACGTATATAAAAACCACTAAATATGTAAGAAAGCAACAATATCCACGCAATACGTGACAGATATCAGTCGCAACAGGATCTTCACTTTAAATTTCCTCGATTTTTTGACCAATTTCTATTTAATTAAGGGAAATATTATGCACCAATATGAGGAACATTGTGGGATTTTGTAAGAATTTTGAGTGCAATCATGGAACATAAGAAGTGGGAAATCTTTGAGCACATTTACACAATGATTTATGAAAAATAAACTAATTAATTTACATTTTCTATGTCATTTTTACATTGCCTTATTGGATGCTCCAAAGGGCCGGATTTGGCCCCTGGGCCATGAGTTTGACACACGTGTCAATACTGATTTAGAAAGTAGAAACAATTAGTTTAAACTTACAGAAAAAGGTCATTACAAATGATGAATGTGGTTAAATTGGCAAAAATAATCATGAAGTATAATGAAAACAGGTTTAAGTGTCAGAAATAGAGTAAATGCATAAAAAGGAGCAAAAATAAGGCAAGAAAAAGTGTTGAAAATAGGTTTAAAATGAGCAAAAATTGGCTCAAATTGTTCAGAAAATATTGTTAGTTTGGTTGAACTTCCAGAACAATCTGAGCTCAATCCTCTCCTCTACGTGTTCTACTGCAAACAACCAACAGCCTCTCACCCAGAGCCACTCGGGCTGCCGACGCATCGTAGTTGATCCAGAAGGATACCCAGGAGAGGATGGTGATCAGGATGGACGGCATGTACGTCTGCAGGATGAAGTAGCCGATGTTCCTCTTCAGCTTGAAGCTCAGAGACAGTCGAGGGTAGGCACCTGTGAGGACGCAGAGAGACAACAACGCTGAGAAATAGAGTGTGGAACACAGTCTGAAGGGCCACAGAAGCACAATTACACAAAATAACTCCACAAATACACAAAGTGACAGTAAAAACACACAAACAATGCAAAAAATAACTAAATGACTCAGAAAATGCACAAAGTGACTATAAAAACGCGCAAAAAACACCAACAAAAGTGCAAAAAATGACTGAATATGGTGATACACAAAGAAACGGCAAAAACATGCACAACAACAAAAACACACAAAAGAACAACAAAAATACACTGACTCTACAAATATACAAAAAGACCAAAAAAAAAACATGACAAAAATGCACAAAATGACTCCAGAAACACACAAAAAATAGACAAACTGCAAAAACAAAAAATGAACAAAAATGCACAAACTAATTGGCAAGAATCACAAAAATAATGTGAACATAACTTTGAACATTTGACTTTGTCATCCTGAGGAGCAAACAGGGACACCTTTTAGTTACAGTTTCTATGACAACCCTATCACAGCATGGGTCGGATCTATCACCATGGTAACAAGTATCCCCTTCTTCTCTCAACACACACACACGCACACGCACACGCACACTAAAGTAAAAGCATGATGTAACACAATATTGAGGACGAGGATAAAAACACTTGTGATTGGCTGATTGTCCATCAGTGAAGATGGGAGCCAATGGGACGGCAGCGTTTATTAAATTGTTTTCCTCCCGCTGTGAGAGGCAGCTCACCTCAGCACTTCATTTCTTTCACTTCTAAAATCACCTGTAAAATAAACGGTTCACGCAGCTGAGCCAGCTGTGTGTTTTCTCTAACACTTTCTTATATACGGGTGATTACTCCCACCTTTATTTAGACTTCTTTACTTCATATTGGAACAGGAAGTTTCTCCCTTTTTTACTTTCAAGACTAACATTTAATCTACATTATATGGACAAAAACGTCCCTCATCTCCATTAAAGGCTAATGTTAACGTTTTGCTTCCAGCTTTGTCTAAAGAAACCCTTATAATCGTTAATCTGTAATTTATTTATTTATCTGAATAATATCCACTGTTATCCAGGAAGTTTATTATTATTTGGCCCATAGTATATATCTTAACCATGGAAATCATTGTTTTAATCAGAATTAAAATGGTTTAAAAGTGACCAAAAATGATGCAAAAGGTGGTAAAAGTTGTGATTTGTAGGGAATTAAATTAAAAAATGTAGGGAAAATGAGTTTAAACTAGAAAAATATGGGCAGAAAAAAATCATGAATGTGGTTAAATTGGTAAAAAATAAACATAAAATGTGGTGAAAAGAGGCTAAAAGTGATAATAATGGATACTTGTTTTAATCAGAAATAAAATGGGTTAAAAGTGACCAAAAAATGGTGGAAAAGATGGTGAAATGGGATTTTAAAAACCACAGAAATTAGTTAAAAGTTGCAAATTAGAGTGGATAAAAACAGACAGAAAAAGTTAATATTGGCTTAAAAGTGGCAGAAATGGGGATAATGTAATTTAAAAAGTAGGAACAATTAGTTTAAACTGAGAAATAATGGCCATGACAAATGGTGAATGTGGTTAAATTGGCAAAAATAATCATGAAATATGATGAAAAGAGGTTAAAAGTGACAATAATGGGTCAAAATATGTGACATTAGGTGTAAAAGTGGAAGAAATGGTTTATAAGTGATGAACATGTCTGGAAAAGTGGAAAAAATGTGTAGAAAAGACATTAAAATGTGATGTAGAAGTGTCAGAAATGGGAGAAATGTAGCAAAAACACATTAAAAGGAGCAAAAATGAAATATGTGATGAAAAAAGGTTTGTTATAGTTGCTGAAACTACACCCGTTCCTCCTCCTCCTCCCTGGGGATCCTCCCACTCCATGAAGCTGCTCCACTTGAAGCCCACACACTTCTACTTCTACTCCCTCACGCCGGCAAACCTCACCACTCTTCTTCTTCTTCTTCTTCTTCTTCTTCTTCTTCTCATAAAACAGTCTTTGGTGAGTTAATTTAGTCAGGAGACGCCACTATTAAGCAAAAGCAGTGAATGGGCTATTTAAAGATGGTCTGTTCACACTGTAAGGATATACTGTATGTGTGTGTGTGTGTGTGTGTGTGTGTGTGTGTGTGTGTGTGTGTGTGTGTGTGTGTGTGTGTGTGTGTGTGTGTGTGTGTGCAGGAGGAGGATCGTACACACTCTTTACAGTAATTGCCACACGCTGGAGTGACATGGATCATGAGTAGAACTAACTATTAAAGGGATCGTCCACTGTCCCTAAAACCTTCTAAATGTCTTCATCAGTAGATCTATGTCTAATAGAACACATTATTATGCACCATATCTACATTTTTAAAATAGAACTACTTCACAGTTTTAGAGCCTGTGTTCCTCCATCGTGATTGATGATGTCACACGGCCCCACTGACTGTAAACATCCCAATGACAACTTGGTTATTGCACAGTGCGTGATTTACTCTCTAACTTCAGCCACCAGAGCGTGTCAGCGCACTGTTTAAGGGAGAGTAAAGGCTTCGTAGGAGAGCTCTTCTTCTCTGCTAATTGTCTACTACCCCCGTGGTCATAGATTCCTTTTCAAGATGGAGGAACACAGGCTCTTAAACTGTAACGTATTCCCATTTTTCAAAGTGAATGAAATAAATATGGTGCACAATAATGTGTTTTGTTAGACATACTGTAGATCTACTGAAGATTTTAGGGTACAACAGTGGATGATCCCTTTAAAGAGAAAGGTTGTGCTTGGCATGATGAGTGTGAATTAGAGGGTGGCAATTAAAGTCATTTACTAAATAACACAGCAGGCGCTTCACAATTAGCTCCATGTAATAGGTTTTATTTAACAAACGTAATGTTAATACCATCTTATTTCATGTTTTTCTGTTTGATTACAGAAAATGTGTCAGGTTATTAAATGTTTGCAGGGTGAGTGATGGACAGTAAAGCTTAAGGTCAGATCAATGAAGGGTTAAACTGACAGACGTAGAATAACGTGACACGCACAGTTTATTTTATTTAACTCAGACGTGGAAGCGTTATGGAAACGTTTGAGTCAGAAAAGTTAAGAATACTGCACGTCATGTTTATTTAAAGGAATATTAAACTTTAATATCGCTGCATAAACCAAACAAATGTATTTAGACAAAGTTTGTGAGGAAATCTGCACCTATTCATTCTGTAGAGCAGGAGTTCTTAACCTTGGGATCGGGACCCATTTGTAGTCATGAGACATAGAGAGGGGGGTCGCCAGATGCCTTCAAGAAACTAGGAATATTTCCAGGACAATTTTTGATTTTTTTTTAAACTCTCCTTAAATCCTTGTTTTAATCAGAAATAAAATGGGTTAAAAATGACCAGAAAAGGTGGAGAAATGGGCAAAAATGCATTAAAAGGAGCCAAAATATGGCAAGAAAAAGTCATGAAAATAGGTTAAAACACGACAAGTTTGGTGTAGTTGCAGAAAAGGGTTAAAAACTGGTGGAGGAGGTGGTAAAACGGGATTTCAAAAACCACAGAAATTAATTAAAAGTTGCAAATTACAGTGCCCAAAAACAGGCAGAAAAAGAGATTAAAAAAAAGGGGTCAAAGTGTCAGTATTGGCATAAATGGGAAAAATTAGTTTAAACTGGCAAATAATGGGCATGACAAGTCTTGCATGTGTTTAAATTGGCAAAAATAAGCATGAAATATGGTGAAAAGAGGTAAAAAGTGACAATAATGGGTTAATATATGTGACATTAGGTGGAAAAGTGGTGGAAATGGTTTATAAGTGATGAACATGTCTGGAAAGTGGAAAAAATGTGTAGAAAATACATTAAAATGCGATGTAGAAGTGTCAGAAATGGGAGAAATGTAGCAAAAATACATTAAAAAAATCAAAATATAGCAAGAAAAAGTGATTAAAATAGGTTAAAATATGGTGAGTTTAGTGTAGTTGTAAAAAAAGGGTAAAAATAGGCTCAAATTATTCAAAAAAATTAGCTCCTTGAAGGCATCTGGTGACCCCAAGGTTGAGAACCACTGTTCTAAGGAAGTCATTCTGAAACAACACAGTTTGCTAATGAATCTTTGCCCCATTAATAAAAAAAATCAACACACTTTATTTTTTTAAAACCCATTAATGAGTTGTTTTCTAAAGTAAACCTATTTCAGGAAACTCTGAGGGCACAAACTGTCACATTAATCAAATATAGATGATAGTGGGTGACAGTATATGATACACGTTCTTTTATGTTGGTTTGTTCATTGTTTCACTAGAATATACAATATACTGTACAATGGCTGCTTTTACCGTGACTGTAGCTGCTAATTGGTACTTTTATATGAGCACAAAGAAACGTTAGGCTGAGAATCTGATCATTAGCCTGGCTCAGGGAACACACACACACACGCGCACACACGCACACACACACACACACGCGCACACACACACACACACACACACACACACACACACACACACACACACACACACACACACACACACCTAAACTTTAGGGGTAACACGTGACTTATAGATGATAAAAGCACAAAGAAATAACAGAAGTGAGAGCGTCACAGGGCTTTTCCCAGAATGCATCTGCACATTATAGGCTTGTTGGTTAGGGAGCGTCAATAAAAGCACACACACACATAAAAAGTGATTAATCCAGGGCCTTTGTTTGCTCTGAGGAGTAAAAAACTAAGTTCACGCCGCACATCATCAGCATGAAAAAAAGAAACGAGGAGCGCTGAATTACCCTCCCACGCTGCTGCGACACTAATTCATTACAAGGTGGAATGTGATCTGCTGACGGGTCCTCAACATACGGTATGGTGACAAACGGCGTGTCGTCTAATTACTGAAACGGTTTATTATTATTGATCCTATAAATACAGAGTGATTGATGTTCCTCAACAGCAGCTAATTACAACTTGACCATTAACAGGTCATTAGAACAGTGGTTCTCAACCTTGGTTCACAAGACACTGGGAGGGGGTCTCCAGACACCTTCAAAGAACTAAGAATATGATTTTTTTTAACAATTTGACCCTTTTTCTGCAACTCCACCAAACTCACCATATTTTAACCTATTTTCATCACTTTTTCTTGCCATATTTTTGCTCCTTTTAATGTATTTTTGCTACATAATTCTCATTTCTGACACTTCTACGTCACATTTTAATGACTTTTCTGCTAATTATTTCCACTTCCAAGACATGTTCAGCACTTATAAACCCTTTCCACCACTTTTCAGTCCTAATGCTACATATATTAACCTATTATTGTTACTTTTAATCACTTTTCAACACATCATTTTGTCAGTTTAACTACATTTTAGATTTTCAATGCCCATATTAATATTAATATTAATTGCACATATAAATTTGTTACTTTTAACCAATTGCTGTGGTTTTTAAAATCCCATTTCACCACCTTCTCCACCATTTTTGGTCACTTTTAACCCGTTAAAACAAGTAATTTTCAGCACTTAAAAACCCTTTTCCACCACTTTCACCACCTAATGTCACATATGTTAACCCATTAACCTCTTTTTACTGTATCTCATGCTTTTTTATGATAATTTAACCACATTCAGGATTTATCATGCCCATTATTTGCCAGTTTGAACTAATTGTTCTTACTTTTTCTCACTGTTTTTTGCCCACACTAATTTGCGGCTTTTAACCATGTTTTGTGGTTTTTGAAATCCCATTTCCACAATTTTAATAATAATGTGTCTTCTTACCGGTGAGGGAAATGAGTGAAAGCAAACAGAATAAAGTATGGACACCTTCTATACATTTAAAACGTTTTTTTTTTTACATCCAAACTAAATCTATCCACCAATCAGAGTCACCTCTCAGGGTCAACAGTTGAAAACCATTCGTCCTTATTTATGGGGGCGTTGCCCCCCTGTCGTGTTCACGTTGGTGTCATTGACTTGAGGGATACTTCAAAGGAATCTCATTTCCTTATTACAACCCAATTAGAAGCACCGACAAACGCTTTGGCACGGATGCCACGGATATAGATTATATAATCACCTTGAAACGCTGCCAGTAAGAACCCAAACAATGTGAGAGATTAAAAAGAAGGAGGCGGAGTCAAGCTTTACCTGTGGAGAACACCACGTTCCTAGAAACCAGTTTGTAGTCGACGATGGAGAACTGAGGAAGCTCGATTCGAGTCACCCCCGTCACCGCCGACTCACCTCCTTTCCAGTAGAACTCGATGTCATCCGTGGTGTAGCCATCTGCACAACACACACACACACACACACACACACACACACACACCAAGGATCAACCATCTGTCCAACCATCACTGGAGACCATGATATGCAGCGTTAGTGATCATCACATGGAAAAGAGGAGAACAGGAAGCGTTTGAAGTCTCCTCCAAGAAGCAGACGCTGGGTTTACTCCAGAAAAGCTCTGACAAATTCAGAAATAGTTGATATTTCATTTCTGTTGTTGTCTGAGTTATTTTTGGATGGTGCGTGGATGATTTATTCAAAGAAAAAACCTTCCACACTCAGCTTAGGTATCAGTGAAGTCAGAAACACGTTCTAATGACCAGGTAAAAGATCTGACTTTACTCTGTTAAGATCAATAAATACATCATTATTTACCCTCGAATGGGAATAAACTTTTATGTGCAAAACTCTTTACAAGTTTAGATGAACAGCTGGTAAGTAATATAGTGAATTATAGCCATGGGTTTCATATATAACTTATGATGCTTGGATGATGCATTCAAAAGTCATCGGGAAACTTGTGTTTTAACATTGTTTAGCGTTAGCATTTTTTGCTTATTTATGCAGATTATTTGTACGGTTTGGCTTATTTTTTTTATTACGATAAGATTTGATTTATTCACACAACTTTTAAAGAACTGTTGAGGACTTCGCTTTTCAGCAAAGCTTTTAACTGGATTTTAATCGTTTTTTTAATCCTTTTATGATGCTGCTGTTATGATGTATATGCACCCATGTCTTATTATTCTATTATGATGTTGCACTTGTATTTTCACCACAGCTCTGTACAGCACTTTGTGATTTTATCTGCAAAAATCTCTTCATAAATAAATCACTTATACATTTTTCAGGAAATTTGCTTTGATCTCCTGCCATGTTTCGACTGACAATTGCTGATCGCTTTGATGTTTTCTTGAGTTCCGTGTAATACTTCTTCCTAATATATTATTGATTTATATTATTATGGAATATATCATTAAAAAAGATGACAACAAGGACTTGCTGGATTTATTACGCAGAAGTCAAGGAAACATCAAAGGAATCATCAAAGCAAACTCCGCTTAATAATTATGGCCAGTTCATTTTGTTTTCTTTTTGAATAATATGTTTAGGTTTCATTTATTCACGAAGAAGACAACATGAACTCATCAAAGTCATCAGCAGAAACCTCTGAAGAAGACTGGCAGTCAACAGTCGAAACATGTCAGGAGATCAAAGCAAATTTCATGTAAAAAGTTTTCTGAATAAATGAAAACTTAACACATAAAAATACCAATAATTTAATATAATTGATTAACATTGGAAGTGGAAAAATTAGTACTGATTTTAAACATAAAATGTAATACTTAGAAAAGGTTCAAAGGTTGATGAGCGTAATTAGATTAATGATTGAATAATGTCTATTTGTCCATGTATTCTGGATCAAACTGGTTTTCAACACCTGTTATAATAGTGAAGGTGACATTTCAGTACTTCTTACACACGTTCTTCTCCAAACAAAAATAAGTTATTGAGGTGTCATCGCGTACATTTTAGTGTTTCTATTTATAGCTTCAATGAAAAACTTGTTTTTTTTTTAACTTTTTTCCCATGCTGGTTATATAAGATCTTCCTTTGCTTCGTCTACTCACAGCTTTCTATCTCCAGAGTGCAGTTCTGCTCGTCCAGGGGATACCTCCTCAGATCCATCATGCACGCCGCCGTCGTGGTTATCCTGGGGATAAAAAGAGGGGATGGGTTTAATGTGGCGCCTGTAATTTATAGAAAACAGCATTGAGAGAGTAGTGGATGAGAGGAAGTGATGTAAATCAAAACAGTCAAAGCAGGTGTGCAGAGAGACTGGAACCAGATGAAAGAAGTGTTTCACTTCACCATCATAACTAAAGGAAACTAATAAACTACTAAAAATGGAAGAGTTCATTGAAGAAAATGAGTGAGGATGCATAGCTGAAAAACACTAATAAAACAACCAATCAGGGGCCAGCATTTCCCTCTGCTGACCACACAACTGTAACTAGGGGTGCACCAATTGCTATTTTCTGGCCGATCCCGATTTTTTTTTTTTATAACTGACGTTAAACACCATGAATGTTTCAATGCTATTTTATTATAAAACATTGAATAATACCTGTGAAACAATACAAACACATTTTAAAAACTAAATAAACGGTTCCACTGCAGACCTGTTTACAGCTCTTTGACTAAAATAAAGTGCACAGTCAGCAGTATTTAGTTTAACAAATAAAGAAAATCACAGGGTTTGAGGCAGATTATATAATAATAACAGTAACTATGTAACTAAGTAACAGTAACTATGTAACTGTAACTAATGTAACTAAGTGTGATTTTTATGAATCAGTAAAAGCAGGTGTGCAGAGGGACTAAAACCAGAACTTCAACCATCATCTTTTTGTCTCTTCACGTAGTATCAGATTACATAAAGTGGTCGTACCCTCTGACTACTTTATTATGATTATTACTCTTTATAAGACATGGAAACAGTGACTGGTAATAAAGCACCAGCAGACGATCAGAACTGATTAAAACCTTGGTTCTCAGCCACTGGATGTCTATTAACTGATATTATTAAACGGCTAAAATTAGCGCAGCCTAGCATGCTGTCTGCCACACACAGACCTCATTAGAATTAATGTGACACACCAGATTACGTTTGTATTCCACATCTCAGAGCTGCTTTACGCTCATTCACTTAATGCATCACCTGCAGCTTCAACAAAAAACTCCCCATTCATTGGCTCATTTAGGTCATGTGACCACTGACAGTTGGGAGTCCTTTGTTTTGATTTACAGTAAATGTGTTCTGTTTGTGGAGATCTGTGTAAAAATTATAATAAATAAACAAAAACTAAAAGCTGCTTTTTCATCAAACTGCTCAAAAAAATATGTAAAAAGTTTAAATAAATTCTGTCAAACTCAAGGCCCGGGGACCAAATCCAGCCCTTTAGAGCATCAATTTTGGCCCACAGGATAAAGTCAAAATGACAGAAAACATGAATCATTGTGTAAAACTACCAAGCAATTAAATTGTAAATATCTCAGCAATTCCAAATACATAAATTCAATGAAACACAGATTTCCCACGCTTTGATCACATGATGGTCGTTTTTATTTTTGCAAATTGTTGAAAAATAATTAATTATCTTTTCCAAAATCCTGCAATGTCTGCCCAAAATGAATAAAAATTGGTCACAAACTCCAGAAAAATGTAAAGATTGTATATTGTCTGTAACTTCCATTACTTTACATATATTTACAGGACAGAATATGTTCAAACTGCTCGTTCTCCCACGTTAAATTTGCAGCCCATCTGAGAACAAAGTGGTTCATAATTTAAGCTAAACAAACATTTGAGGGACAATTTTAACCTTTTACATTTATTTTTACAAGTGATTTATTGTCTAAATTATCGTCTCCAACAGCTTTAAAAATATCGGGAAAGAAATAAACGGAAACGGACAAATAACTGTAGCAGAAACAGCTTGTATTTAACATGGAACTTATTTTATGCATTAAACGTAAAAACTAACGTTCATTTTGAGCTGAAACTCTCACCCAACTTTGATTCAAGCTCTGAGACTCTTATTTTGACAGCAGAGAACAGGAAACAGGCTGAATGAAGGCAACGTGAATCCCTTTGGAATGTATTTGACGGACGATAAATAAAAAAACAAGACGACGTCCAAACGATCTCTGATTTACGAGCTCCAGCGTTAGCGCTGACTGCGTTCATTAGCGTGAGAGCTAACCACGTCACGTCTCCGACAGCCTTTGATCTGCTGAAAGCGTCGCAGACTTTAAAGTTTCCTGCCAAGCTAAACATTAAATACTCCTCCTGCATAATTAAACAAAGTGAAGAAAACGCACAGATTCAAGGATACAGATTGTAACGCTGGTACTGTATTTCAAAGCTAGCCTAGCATCCATCTATATTCATGGCTGTGGGGGGGGGGGGCTCTTCTGAACCTGCCTGTGGAACAGATCAATGAAAGCTCCAAACAAAAGGCTTTAACACACGTATCAAACATGTTCACTCTGTGCTTCACAAATCATCCCTTTAAAATCAGACCAGCCCTAATCCTCTGGGTGCTCTGGGGCGACGATGGACGAGGACGGACGAGGATGGATGAGGATAAATGAGCTGCCAAGTTCTGGGGCTCGTTTGACGGCTGCGTTTAAACACACTGTGCTCTTACACTAAGAGAGTGAGGATGGATAGCTACGGATGCATAAAATCCACCAATCAGGAGCCAGCATTTCCCTCTGCTGACCATGCAACTGTAACTAATTAGCTAAGTAACAGTAATTAAGTAACGATGTCACTGTAACTGTGTAACTAAGACAATGTTACTAATAACTGTACCTAAGTAATTAACTATGTAACTAAGTAACTGTGTAAATAAGTAACCATAACTAAGATACATTAACTGTAAGTAACTGATGGTGACAAACATCAAAGGCGAGCATTTCCCTCTGCTGGCTCCTGATTGGCTGGTAGAGATGTAACGATTAATCGTAAGGCAGTTCAAAATCGATTCATAGATATCACGGTTCATATCGATTTTCTGAGAATTGAATATATATATATATCTATATTTGAATATATAATATATATTTATCAGAATCGTATCGTGAACCCAGTATCGTGAAACGAATCGTATCGGGAGTTGAGTGAATCGCTACATCCCTATTGGCTGGTGACAAACATCAAAGTAAGTGGATGGAAAATTTAAAACGTTTTTGTAAGGATTTATAAAATAGTGAATAACGAGAGATATGAGAAATAATACAAGGCGAGGGGGGCCGGGGGGGCATGTCTTTTTGTTGTCATTTTGTGTGTTATTGAAGTCTTGTTTAATTTCCTGTCAATCATTTTGTTAATTTCTCTATATTTTTCATGTTGTGCAATTTGTGCGTTGACTTTAGGGGCCGCACATAATAACAGCGAGGGCCCCATGTGGCCCCCAGAATGCCAAGTGAGTCTAAACTTCCAGATGTTTTACACTGAACACCTGTACCTGAGTCCGTAGAGGACGGTTCCGTCCGGGTGCAGGCGGATCATGCGGTTCTTGACGGTGACTCCGTGGACGAAGGACTTCTTGTCGTTGAGGAAATATGTGTCGGGGACCCAGAGCTGGTCGGCCACCCTGTTGTCCAGGGTCAGGTTGAGGGGGATGCCCACGTAGGCCAGACGCTTGTCCCTCCAGTACTGCTGGAAGTACATGGTCAGCGTGTAGTCCTGGACACACACACACACACAACATCAAAGGATCAAAGCACTGGAAAAAAAAGCTAACATTCACCATGTTTCTCTGACAGGAACCACATCCCACACCCTCCCAGTGGACCCAGTATTACTGGAGCTTTTGACCACACTGTGTGGGAAGACTGAGTAACAGCACCACTAAACCGCCATAGATAGATACAGTATATATTATTAGTATTATTATTATTATCACCCACTGAACTAAAGGCACATTGTGTTTATGTACAAACCAAAAGAGACAAAAATAACTCATAACACACACAAAATAGAAAAAACACACAAAATTAGTATAAAAACATAAATAAATAGATTATAATGACTGCTTTCCTACTCTATCATTCTTATTTAATGTTTTATCATAATTATTATTATTATTGACAATCATAACAACAGTAATAATTATGTTATTTCATAAACAATGCAGCGAAATGACAAATGACTCCAAAAACTCACAAAAATATAAAATGACAACAAAAAAAGATGAAATTATGAATTTTAGTGCTTTATTTTCCTATTTTATTATTCTTATTCAATATTTTATGTTGAATATGTGTTATGAAAACTCATTATTTTTAATATTATCTCCTTTTTAATTAAAGTCATGCAGCACAGATGGGAAATAAAAGCCATGATCTGCTCACTAATAACTGACATTCTATCATTGTAGTGTCAGTGAATGTTTGGCTGTGATTGGATTAGTTTGTGACCACAGTCGACCAATCATGTGCCTCTTATTCTCTCTCTCTCTCTCTCTCTCTGCAGGCCGTGGCAGCACCAAGCTGGCACTGAGCACCAACGTGCACCAGCGTGCACGAGAACACACGAGCTCCGCAGAGAGCTGTGCGTTACGTAACCAAAGTAGGTTTTTTTTATCTCAGACAACAACCTGAAAATTATGCAAATCAAAGCTAATGAGTGAACGTGGAATGATTATTTTCTTCCCACTGGGATTTTTTTCAGCTCAAATGTTTTCAGGTTTTGGTGAGAGGAAAGTGCTGAGTCAGCACAGGGTCCAGATTGGTCCCCCAGCGGGACGGGAAAGCTCCTGGCACTGGGTCGCCTACAGACACACACTCTGGTAAAGAGTGGCAAGAATTACAAACGCACAAACGTGTGTGTAAATACCTGCATTACTCTAAGACACAAAACAAAGTCGCTTTTTTTAAAAAGTGTTTGAGTCACAAACGAGCACAAAACACCCAGAAATACATGATCAAATGATCAAATACCAACAATTAGCAACCCTAAACCTAATTTAAACTGTAATTAAAAAGAACAGAAAAGGGAAACAGGCGCTCACACTGGTTTTGTGCGGCTTCCAAAGTAAACACACACATTAACAGAAATTACAGCAAAATACACAAAATGACAAAAAGGCTAAAAAAAAAGAAAAAAGAGAAAGAAAAACAAAACCCTAACCCTAAATAAAAACTAAAATACACAAAATATACACATAAATACCAGAAAATATATAAAAGGACAACAGAAATAGACAAAACCACAGTAGAAAAAGAAGACAGGAAACAGAAACAAAGGACACAAAACGACAACAAAAATACACAAAATTAGTATTTAAAAAAAATAATACAGAAAACAATAACAAAAACAAATTTAAATAACATGACACAAAAGAACAACAAAAACAAAACATAATACACAAATTACTACAGTAATACACAAATACCAGAGAATATACAGAATAACAATACACAAGAATGACTCCAAAAACACACAATAACAACAAAAATAGACAAAACTCGTCATAACACACACAAAGGCAGAGAAAAACACACAGAAAGACTAAAAAACACAGAAAATCACAAAAATAAATGAGTATAAAAACAGACAGCCAACAGCAAAATACACAAAATGACTCATAACACACACCAAAAACAGAAACAACACTCAAAACAACCACAAAATGAATATATAAAAATACAAAATAACATAAATTAGACTAAACGACAACAAAAACACACAAAATTAGTAAAAAAAACTAAAAAAACAATAGAAAAAACAAAACAAAAACAGGCAAAATGAGTCATCACACACGCGCACACACACACACAAAAACCCCAGAATTGGTCTTTTTACTCTAATGCTGACATGAAAGTTGATCATGTGACCATTTCTGTGAGAAACGTTGCTCGTGTCTGTTAAAAAACATCACTATTGTGTGACAGTAATCACCAGTCGCTGCACGGCTGCAGAGTTTTACATAAATGGAAATGCAGTGAGAAACAGTGAGAGGTAAATCACTGCTGCACAGCATCAGCTCAATTATCCTCTACCTTCACCACACTGCTGTGCAACCACACGGGAACAACTTTTATCACACACAGGCTAACATTAAACGTAGCAGCGTTATTGTAGGGTGACAAAGGAGAGGACACGCCCACATGTGATGATGTAAACATCAGGGCTTCTAAGGTCACTTTAAGTGACGGGAAACTAAATCTAGTAGATATCATTAAAGGCGTCTGAATGGATTGATCCCAGCATGTGGTGGAAATTACATTCTCTGTGTGAGTCCTTCTGCTGTAACTGTGAGACACGACGACTCATATACACACACACGCACACTGACACACACACACACACACACACACGCACGCACGCACACAGACACACACACAGAATGACTCCAAAAAGGCAAAAAAAATGAGTATAAAATCAGACAGGCAACAGAAAAATACATAAATTGACTCATAACACACACCAAAAACAGAAAAAAACAAAACAATCAGAAAATGAGTATAAAAAACACAAAAGAACAGAAAATACACAAAAATACACAAAATGAGTACAAAAACACAAATTAGTCATAATCATAACACGCAAAAATAACTCCCAAAAAGACACAAAACAACAGAAAAATACAAGAAACACAACAGAAAAATACACAAAAATAGGCAAAATGACTCATAACTCAACATAACAAAAAAAACACACAAAATGACTAAAAAAATACAAAAAATTAAACTATATATACAAAACAACAAAAATACACAAATGTCAACAGAAATACACATAAATACCAGAAAACATACAAAATGACAAGAATATACAAGAATGACAATGAAAATATATAAAAATGACTCCTAAAACACAAAGAACCACAAAAATACATAAAATTAGCATTAAAAAAACAAACAGAAAAAAGAAAATACACAAAACGACAATTAAATAGACAAAACGCCTCATAAAACACACAAAAAAACAAAAAACACACTCACAACAACCACAGAATGAATATAAAAAACAGAAAACACATAGAACGAGTCCAAAAACAGACAAATATTCAGCCTCCATCATCAAACCCCTCCTCCCTGAACCTCAGCGCCTATCACGCCCCTGGGTGTCGTCTCCCTACGGCGTGCCAGCAGGAGAGCGTCTCGTAAACATAAATAATGTGTGTGTATGTGTAGCGTGTGTGTAAACACACACACACGGTTATGGAGCCTCATCAATTTTTGATGGAGACGATCACAATGAATGTGAGATGAGGCTTTACCTGCCCTGGATTAGCGTGTGTGTGTGTGTGTGTGTGTGTGTGTGTGTGTGTGTGTGTGTGTGTGTGTGTGTGTGTGTGTGTGTGTGTGTGTGTGTGTGTGTGTGTGTGTGCGTGTGTGTGTGTGTGTGTGTGTGTGTGTGTGCACGCTAGGACTACAGCTCATCATTTATTGACTCATTGATTATTAGCTCATATTTACAGCCCAGATAACAACAGTGACCAGAGTCTCCATTATTAAATTAGCTCAGCTGTGTGTGTGTGTGTGTGTGTGTGTGTGTGTGTGTGTGTGTGTGTGTGTGTGTGTGTGTGTGTGTGTGTGTGTGATAAGTACAGTTTGGACTGTGGTCTGACCTATATTATATTTAATCCTCTCTCTCAGTCATAGAACCAGAGAACACCACAGAGGAAACATCCGGTTCATCACGTGTCGTTGACCCTGAAACTCACGCCATGCGCAGCGAGACGGATTAATTAGGTTCCGATGTCCCAGAATGGGACAGAGGAACCTATTGTTTTTGCTTTTATTTCCTATTATTATTATTATTATTATTATACCCCGTCCGCCTTTGATCGCTAATTCGACCCCTTTAAAATGCCCGAAAACTCACCGAAATTTGCACGCACCTCAGGCCTGGCGAAAAATTTGATAATTTGGTGGCGTGAAAAAAAACGGACAGAAAACGCACGCGTAGCGTAGCTTGCGTTTTCGCCACCAAAACAAAAGATGGAACCACACGACCGCCAGGTCTGACCGATTTGCACGAAAATCGCCACATGTAGTCTTCGCCCCAGAATGAGCAAAAAGTTACATTGTGACCCCGCCCAAAACCAAACAGGAAGTCAGCCATCTTGGGCAAAGGTCAAAAATGGCGTTTCGCCCTCGAAACGCATCTGCGCTATCTAGTCTGAGGGGATTCATCCGATTCGCTTAAAACTTGGCAACACCACATAGGACCCATTGAAGATGAAAAGTTATCGAAAGAATTTTCGTATCTGTCACGGTTTGGGCGTGGCGCCGCCACAAAACTGCAATGCTAATTTTCGTTAGCACGCAAAAAATTCCAAATCTCCATAACTCTGACACACAAACTTCCATCAGCTTCAAATTTCACACAAAGGACATGTGCCCAAGCTTGGTCATGACTGCTTTGAAACATTTCCCATCATGCCTTGTGTTTTCGACCGGTGTCATTTAAGGTCATGTACACGGTTAGCATTTACAGGACGCCGTTCTAGGAAAAAGCTTATAACTCTAGAATGCAAAGTTCAAACTGCTTCATATTTGATACACACGATCACTGTCCAGAGCTAAACAACAAACGATAACCAATTTACCCACAATGCCTTGCGTTCTCAGAGGGCGCCGCTTCTGTGGTCGTGTTACACGAGCAGCTGTAGCGGACAGACGATATGTCGTGTTGACTTCAAAACACTGTAGGATGAACCTACACAGAGGGGAGCAAATTGCTATGGAAGAAAAAACAGGCTGTGATCAGTGGGAGGGGCCTATAATGACACGGGAGAATCCTTCGCCATCAGCACGCTATAATAAAAAACTGCTTATAACGCTTCAATGCAAAGTTCAAACTGCTTCATATTTGATACACACGATGATTGTCCATCCATAAACAACGCTCGATGACCAAATTACCCATCATGGCCAGTGGGAGGGGCCTATAATGACACACGAAAATCCCTCGCCATAACTACGTCGTTATACAAAAACGCTTACAACTCCAGAATGCAAAGTTCAAAGTGCTTCATATTTGATACACATGATGACCGTACAGCCCCAAACAACAAACGATAACCAAAAACACCCACAATGCCTTGCGCTCTCAGAGGGCGCCGCTTCTTGGGCCATCCTATGCCAGCAGCTCTAGCGGCAAGACGACATGTCGTGTTGACTTCAAAACACTGTAGGATGAATCTTATTAGATGGAAGCACATTGCTATGGCAAATAGAGCAGGCTGTGAAAAGTGGGAGGGGCCTATCATGACACAGGAAAATCCTTCGCCATAACTACGCCGTTATACGAAAACGCTTACAACTCCAGGCCAATTCCCAACTCCCCAACAGTGGTATACGTGACCGTGGGTTACCGCCCCCGGCCGCTTCATCGGAACCTATGACGCCGCTCGCGGCTTTAATTATTATTATTATTATTATTATTATTAGTGAGGATAAAGGAAAGCGTTTCACACATTTTGACAATCAAGATATGAAAAACTTGTCAAAAATAATTTTTGGTTTAAAAATTTTATGCTAGGCTAATGCTAGGCTAATGCTAATGTTCATTGGCTAGGCAAATACTAAGCTAGTCTTAATGCTGGGTAAATGCTAAGCTATTGCTAGGTTAGTTAGCTAATGCTAGGTTAATGCTATTGTTGTAGTAGTTTAAACTGCTAGTTAGTGTTAGTTAATACTAATGTTAGGCTAATGCTAATAAACGTTAAAGTTAGGCTAAGGCTAGCTAATGTTAATATTAGATAAATGCATGGTTAATGTTAATGCTAAGTTCTCGGTATACTTAAACTAATGCTGGGTTATTGGTTGTTAAGCTAATGCTAAAGCTAATTGTGACAAAGTGGGTAAGAACACACCATTTGTCCCATCAATTTCATATTGTGTACTAGCTTAGCGTAGCTATTTAATTGCTGAATGTTATTGTTACATACCACCATGTGCTCCAGGGACAAAGGGAGGGCGGAGCCTATCATTTCCTGCATTTATACCCTGGGTGACACCTCCAGTGATGTCACTGTGAGTCACCTATTTTTTTGTAAACACCTTTTCTCGCTCGTCTTCCTCCTCCCACATTCCTAGCCGCTAATGCTAACAAATGCTAGGTTAATGCTATTGCTAGGCAAATGCTAGGTTAATGCTAATACTAGGCTAAGGCTAGCTAATGTTAATATTTGGTTAATGCTAATATTAGGCTAATGCTAATGCAGTGTTGGATGACGTGGGGCAGCAGCTGCCTCTAAACCTGTTTTTTCTCCAGGAAATGTAAATATTCTAGTTATTTTTATTATTGCTGCCCTGCATTAAAAATTAATAACTGTGGAGTTTTTTTTCTCAGGTTTAATTTCAGGAGAACGAGGACGTAACGTGTAATCACCATGTTCTCCATATGAACGTCCATCCACTGAAGACATTTCACTCACTTTTATATGATTTAGGGACAAAGCGGAGGACGTTTATCACCACGGTGAGGGGGAATCCCCCCCCCTCCCCTCGCTATAGAAAATATTAAAAATAACCTCGTCCATTATTGGGAGGGAGGTGATTCGATTGGTCGTCCTCCTCTTTGATATAAAGCATGGTTTCCTCCCTATCTAATATTATTTTATTATATTGCATGATGATGTATGGTCTCATAACAGCCAATAACGTAACAGCGTTTTCTTCTCCTACAAAAGCTCATTAGGACTGTAGCAGCACAGAGAGAAAAGTGCACTTTTTCTCATATTTGGCGTCCTGTACATCAGTGGTTCTAAACCTTTTCAGAAAAAAGTGTCAACATTGGCTTAAAAGTGGGAGAAATAAGCTGTTTAAAAAGTGGTTAAATTGGCAAAAAAAAACATGAAATGTAGTGAAAATGGGTTAAAAGTGACAATAATGGGTCAACATATGTGACATTAGGTGTAAAAGTGGTGGAAAGGGTTTAAAAGTGTTGAACATGTTCTTGAAAGTGGGAAAAAATGGCAAAAAACATTGAAATTTGATGGAAAAGTGTCAGAAATGGGAGAAATGTAGCAAAAATACATTAAAAGGAGCAAAAATATGGCAATAAAAAGTGATGAAAATAGGTTAAAATATGGTGAGTTTAGTTTAGTTGCAGAAATATGGTAAAAATAAGCAGAAATGGGCTCAAATTGTTCAAAAACGTTTTGTGAAGGCATCTGGCGACCCCCCTCACAGTGTCTCGTGACCACAATGGGGGTCCTGACCGCAAGGTTGAGAACCCCTGCTGTAACCAAAGCCTGTACTTACATGTAAAGCCAAACTATGGAGGCTCATAAGGGACAAACTTGTTGTCACATTTGTGAATAAATAAAGAGACGTTGTCCTACAGGTCCAATCAGGAGGAGGCAGTGAAATTCATCCTCGGAGTCACAGCGAGTCATTAATCAGTGAGCACATCTGGAGGACGCCGCCCCTCACCGCACAGCAGCACACCCACAGGACCCGTTAAGGACAGCTTAGCTTCACGCCACTGAAGCGCTGCGCCGTTGCTTTAAGGGAAACCAAGAGGACGCTAAACAACTATAAAGCTTTTATTCTGTCAGAATCTCATGTGTGATTATTTCTAGTTTTTCCCGCATTGCAGAGGCTGATTTAATAATTCATAGCTGAGATTTGGTGAAATATGTCAGAGAACATGCAACAAAGCCAGATGGAGATCTCACATTCACACTGACTCCATAACAGACATTAAACACCTACTCGTCACCAGATGCCTTCAACAAACATTCCTTTTTCAACAATTTCAGCTCATTTTTGCTTATTTTTACCATTTTTCTGCAACTACACCAAACTTAACATATTTTAACCTGTTTTCATCACTTTTTCTTACCATATTTTTGCTCCTTTTAATGTATATTTGCTACATTTCTCACATTTCTGACACTTCTACATCACATTTTAATGAATTTTCTACACATTTTTCCACTTTCCAGACATGTTCATCACTTATAAACACTTTCTACCACTTTTACACCTAATGTCACATATATCGACCCATTAATGTCACTTTTAACCTCTTTTCACCAGATTTCATGATTATTTTTGCCTATTTAACCACATTTACTATTTGTAACACCCATTATTTGCCAGTTTAAACTAATTTCCCTACATTTTTAAATGAATTAATAACTTTAAAATGTAAAAGGACTGTACGATGCGTTTGTATGATGATACTTTGGAGTAATTGTGTATGTTTTTTTGTCATTTTGTATATTTTTCTCTAGTTTTATGTGCTTTTGGTGTCACTTTTGTCAGTTTTTTTAATGTATTTTAGTTTTGTATGTTTTTTGTAAAGTATTTTTCTTGTGGTCTTGTGTATTTTTGGAAAGTTTTTGTGTTTTTTTGATTGTTCTTTTGTGTATTTCTCTGTAATTTTATAGTTTTTTTTGCAGGAATTTTTAATTGTTTGACTGTAGCTTTGGGTGTTTTTTTGTCTCTATTGTCATTACGTGTTTTTGGAGACCTTTTGTGGATTTCTCTGTAACTTTTTAGCTTTGGTTTTTTGATGTTTGGTGTATTGTCATTTTGTGTTTTTGGGATCCAGTCAGAGAGGGGTGGTGGGAAGCGGTCGAAGGCGAGGCGTAAACGTCTGTAGAGCCACGTGTCGAGGGGGGCGTGTGGAGGGGGCAGGTCGACCACGTCGGAGCGTGAGGAGCTCCTCCTCTGGCAGATGTTGTAGCATCTGAGATAATGACCTGCGAAGCTTGTTTGTGGAGCGTCGAGGGCCTCGGCAGATCACAAACTACATAGTAGGACGAGATCAGAGCCAAGACAACATAGAATATGCATGTGCTCGCGCAGGGAACGCACAGTTATTAGTCTGTGATCAGCCAGAAAAGCTTTTTCTATGTTTGCTGAGCTCAGACTCTCACGTTTCTACTTAAGCAGCTGATAAAGAACTATGGCCCAACAAAGGCACAAAAAGAGACAAGATCAGGAGCAAAAGAAAGATAAAATACTCAAACACCCACATGTTTACTGTGTGTGTGTGTGTGTGTGTCTCAGTGTGAACAACCAAAGCCTTTGTCCAAACCCATTAGCTGCACTTTACCAAAGTCGTCCTAACGATAGGAAATGAAATCAGAGCAGAATGAAACTCCCTCGCACTGCAGGGAAACAGTGGAGCATCACTGTACACCCACCACCGTGTGTGTGTGTGTGTGTGTGTGTGTGTGTGTGTCCAACCTGTCATTGTTGAGAGGTAAAAAGATCTCCCTCTCATTTTTAGTTTTCCTGAGCTAAACACGTGCGCGTAATTTTCCTCTTTGTGAGACGAATAAAGGAACTTTTATGTTGCTTTTGATGCTGAATCCTATTTGTCTCAAAAATATTCACAAATATATTTTCACGTTTCTGAAAAACACGTGAAAATCTAAATAAATACATGTGAAAATAAAAAAAATACACGTGAAATTCTAAAAAACACACGTGCAAGTCTAAAAGCCCTGTTAAAATCTAAAAATGTGAAATTCTAAAAAAAAAAACACATGAAAATCTAAATAAACACAAAAATGTGAAAAATTAAAAAAAAACAGGTGTTAAAATCTAAAAGACGTGAAAACCTAAATAATTACATGTGAAAATTTAAAAAACACATGAAAATCTAAAAAACGCATTTGAAATTCTACATGTTAAAATCTGAAAACAGGAAAATCTAAATAAAAAAACACGTGTAAATTGTGGATATTAGGCTGGGCAAAAAAAATCGATTTAATCGATTTAATCGAACAAAAACGATTTTTATTTTACAAATTCGAGTAAAAATAATAATAATTTTAAATTGAATTTTTTTTTTTTCCACCACTGTTTTTTTCTGACTTTTTGGCGTTCCGTCCTTGTGGGTTACCGTAGTGTGTGAGCCCGCCCCCTCTTTGTTTACATGTGTTTACCCTTTGAGTAGCTATGTGTGTGTGTCACAGGCATGTTTAATGTTTTATTCACACTATGCTGAGACACTAAGGGAAAAGTTTAACTCTTGAGGACAATCACAGCAATAGTCAAACTTTTGACAATATATATATTAAATATATATTAAAAAATAATGGAAAATCAAATGGAAAGTGGAACGGATATATTTGTGAATCTTTTTTCCATAAATCTCTCCAGACAGACCCCTGTCCATCCTGCACCAGATCCATGTTGGAATGAGAAGCTGGCGATGCGTTAAGTGTGTCACCATAATTATCCTACAGTATGTAGGTCTCACAGCCATTCCTCTTAATAAACCCACATGTCTTTTATCCTGCTTCTGACTTCCTGCCTGATGGAACGTAATTGGCCTCAGGAGAGAGAGCACGTAGTGGGATGAAGGGATGATCATCAACATTTAGAGTAAAGAGCAGAGCAGACCCTTCCTGGATTAGTTAGATCATCATCATCATCATCATCATCATCATGAAGATGCACAGCTTTAGCCAGACTTACAGTAGCGTACACGTTTAATACCTGAGACGTATCGTCGTGGGAATGACGCGGCCTAATTATCTGTTTCCTCCCTGTGTGTCATTGAGGCTGACAGATTCTTAACATGACACGGCAAATAAGAGGGGGAGGGACTTGTGGTTGGAACGTCATCAGTCAAACACTTTGATGGAATAAACAGAGTTCAGTGTGTTTTTACAAATATACATATTAGAAGATCTGTGTCTAACAAAACACATAATTATGCACATAATGCTTTATTTATTGGTCTTTTAAAATAGAACGACATGTGAAACACACAGAAACATGTGTCAGTTTATTTTTTAGCATTATTGATTTTGTTTACATGCACATACTTATTTCTCATCAATAATAATAATATTAATAATAATAATGTGTAGCACAACTCTTTAAAATACACCAAAGGGTGAAGGTAAAATTCGAAAACGATTAAAACATAAGTTTAGACAAGTCTGCAGACATAAATAAATAATGTATAACATAAGCTAAAAGGTACATGTTATAAGAAATAAAGGTACATGGGGCAAGTTTGGAAAACACTGATTTTTTAGACAAACCAAAAGCAGCACAAGTTGAAGTGAAAAATCTGCTAAATGATCTAAAAAATTAATAAATTATCTAAAAATCTACTAAATGATCCTAAAAAATTACTAAATGACCAAAAAATCTACTGAATTATATAAAAAATCTACTAAATGATCCAAAAAAAATTACTAAATGAACTAAAAAATTACTAAATGATCTAAAAATCTACTAAATTATCCTAAAAAATTTCTAAATGATTTAAAACATTTCCAAATTATCTAAAAAAAAATCTGGTAAATGATGTATAAATCAGGCTGAATGTTTCACTCTAATAAAAACAATGGGATGTTTACAGACAGTGGGGCCATGTGACATCATCAATCACATGATTTAATGGAGGAACACAGGCTCTAAAACTGTAAAGTAGTGTCATTTTTAAAAGTTAATGAAATGAAGAATATGGATCATAATAATGTGTTATGTTAAACATAGATCTACTAATAAGGACATTTAAAGGATTTTTGGTCAAACTTGTAAAAACTCACTCATTGTGTTAAAAGCTGAATATTTTTGCCTTATTAAACAGTATTTCTTTCTAACACATGTTTAAAATAGACCTGCATCCACTTTTTAAGTGTCAGTCCAAAAAGATGAAAAGCTGCACGAAATAAAAAGCGTAAGAAGAGTTTGTTTCTCAAAGATTGTGTAAAAATAGCTCATCTGACGACGTTTAATCATCATAAAATATAGTACGATGTACGTACGTACGTAGCATGACTTCCATGATTCTGCAGGAGTGAACACATGCATGTGTGTGTGTGTGTTTTCTGTCACTCAGCTTTCACTTTGGGGCACACACGCACACACCCACACACACACTACACAGACACACACACACACACACACTACACACACACACCCACCCACCCACCCACCCACACACTACACAGACACACACACACTTTGCTCTCAACCTGTCAAAGCTTCTGTGCTCTTCACTTGTTTGTTTTTTTTTGCACTTTACAGCATTTTTCGAGTGTCGACTTCAGCCGGATTGTTTTTCTCCTTCATCTTCACAAGACACTGAGTGGGATTTAGACTTGGTTTTAGCAGCACGTGTCCCAATAAAGCCACTGGTTTGTCAGATTACGCCTGTGGCTGGTACCAGCGGGCCTGTTGAAGTGGATTTAGGCCCTAAAAACTATAGAAAATGAATGCAGAGTGGGGAGAGCTGGATGTTTTTTAGCAGAAAACAAAGCAGAATTATCTGGGCCACGCTGCTGCTCAGACGGGACAAAAAGCTCTGGTTATCCCCCCCCTGCAGACCCTGAACCGTCCTCAGATTTAGATGAACATCACGCACCACATGTCAAACACTGACAACAGCAAACTGCTTGCTGAGTCGTGTTTTGGAACGGCCATGTCTGCCAACGTGCACCAATGTGTACCAACGTGCACCAACGTGTACCAACGTGTACCAACGTGCACCAACGTGTACCAACGTGCACCAACGTGTACCAACGTGCACCAACGTGTACCAACGTGTACCAACGTGTACCAACGTGCACCAACGTGTACCAACGTGCACCAACGTGTACCAACGTGTACCAACGTGCACCAACGTGTACCAACGCGCACCAACGTGTACCAACGTGCACCAACGTGCACCAACGTGTACCAACGTGCACCAACGCGCACCAACGTGCACAGGTTGGAGTGTAGAGGTAATGTCAGCTGTCAGACACCTTCATATTTCCTGTTAGCTCACGCTAACAACACACTGCACTGATTACTAATATAAGTAACCTGACAACCATACAGCCAGTAAATACCATTAACCTCACAAAAACACTTTGAAAACACAAAAAAATACTAAAATTCTCCAAAAACCTACAAATTTACAGAGAAATACACAAAAGGGCAACAAAAGAATGATTTTGTGTGTTTCTATTCTTGTTTTGTACATTTCTATTGTCATCTGTGTGTTTATATTGTCGTCTTGTGTATTTTTGTCATCATTTTGTTGTTCTTTTTTTCCATTTTAACATGTTTTTATCACAAAAAACAGATACATATACATAACAAAAACACATAAGAAGTCTCAAAAAAAAAAAAAAATTACAACAGAAACATAAAGAACACAAAACAACACCCAAAATAATAACAAAATATATCAAATAAACTACAAATTTACAGAGTAATACACAAAAAGTATCCAAAAAAAACACAAGACCACTACAAAAATACACAAAAAACTGAAATATACAGAAATGAAAATCAAAAAGACAAAAAAAACACAAAATTTGACACAAAACAAGAAGGATCCAAAATAACAGAGAAATAGGACGACCAAAAACAAAATGACTCCAAAAACACACAAAACCATAGGAAAATAAACAAAATGACAAGAAAAATCCACAAATTCACTCCAACAACACACAAGTCACTACAGAAATACACAAAAAACAGAAAAATAACCAAACAACCAAAAACATACAAAAGTCTCCAAAACCCCAAAATGACAAAAAGAAACAGAAAATGACTAAAAGCACACAAAATTAGGGGAAAATATACAAAATGACAACAAATAATTACTCTAACACACAAGAAAATTACAAAAATAAACAAAAAAAACTGAAAAATATCCAAAACCAAAACAAAAGGACAAAAATGACTCCAAAATCACACAAAGACGTCATTGTTTCCCGTGTAAACGCTCGTATCAGTTATTAATCTGATACTGATTGATTTGTTCTTCAGTTCAACCAACATTTGGTGTAATTATAAATAATTAATGGATTAGATCATCACAGAAGTTGTGATGTGACCGCCACCATGCCCCGCCCCTTGTTCAGGGTCACGGAGGCCCCGCCCCCAGCACGTCTCAGACAGACAGACAGACAATGCAGTGAGTTCAGACTTCTGCTGAGGATCAATGAGAGTCACCTGCAGCTCAATCTATCATTGACTCATTAGTATTGATCAGTGTTTGCGCACACACACACACACACACACACACACACACACACACACACACACACACACACACACACACACACACACACACACACACACACACACACACACACACACACACACACGCACACACACACACACACACACACACACACACACACACACACGGAGGAAACCGACCAATCCCGTCATGATATCAATAATAGTGTGAGATAACTGCTTAGCAAACACCATCAAATTGAAAAACGCCAAAAAAACAAACTAAATTTCTACAAAAAATGCTACAGATAAATACACAAAAGGACAACAATTAACACAAAGTCTCCAAAAACACACAAGACCACTACAAAATACTGAAAAATATACAAAACCAAAACAAAAGAATACAAAATGGCTCCAAAAAAAACTCACATAATTGAAGAAAAATATACAAAATGACAAATAAATACACAAAAACACACAAAACTATTTAAAACGCCACACAGGACTGCTAGAAAAATACACAAAAACACAAAATGACACTGAAAACTCACAGAATTAGAGAAAATGTAACAAAATTACAATTGAAACACACGAGACCATTAAAAAATACTCAAAAGACAAACATATACAAAACACATGTTTAGTAGAAAGAAAAAAAAGCACATGCACGAGTGGAGCCTTTGATGTGGAATCCACCAATGACAACGTCACATCTGATTGGAGCTCATTATGTCGTCCAATCAAAGTCAATATGTTTAAAACTTTTAACGTACGACTGACACCAGTTATTAATGAATAAAAATCATCCAATCAGAGGCGGACATTCATCTGTGGCCCCCAGTGGTTGCCAGGTACAGAGAGGGTTTCAGGGTTCCACTCATGGTGTGTGTGTGTGTGTGTGTGCGTGTGTGTAACACCCGCACAGACTTCCAGTGAAACCAAAGCCACAGCATATCGTTACCATGACAACAGAGCCCAGCTTCCAGTCCCACTCACCATGTTGACTTCTGACACCATGTCTATGCTGGCCACGTCTATGCTCATGCCGACCGCCACGGGGGCCCCTGCAGTAGGTTGGACACCAGGTTAAAAGCAGTGAGGATGATGAGGATGATGAAGATGATGAAGAACGTACCTCCAAAGTCCGGCCTGAGGCGGATGTCGTAGCCCTTCAGGAGTTTATCCACCGTCTCCTTCACAAACGACATGTTGCCAGGTTCGTTGACGCTGAAAAGACAGGAATGTGATTGTTGCTCTTCATCATCATCATCACCACCACCTTGACTCGTGCACCCAATCAGTCAATAACCTTGACACCTCCATCACACACGCACGCGCACACACACACAAGCACGCGCGCACTCACCTTTTGGCGCAACACACAATCGAACCGACAACCAGTGCGGAGAGGACGCGGAATTGACGCACGCGCTGCAAAGCAAACATGCCCCGTTTTTCTCCTGCAGCTTGTGATTTATTTCTTGTGTTTAATAATCCTCCCCTCGCGCTGTTCCCACAGAAGAAATTAAAAAAGCCTCCCTCTGCTGCTGCTGCTGCTGCTGCTGCTGCTGCTGCTCAATCAATGCCCCGCAAACCCAGCGCAGATCCGTGCGTGAGAGGCTGAAGGCGCGCGGACATCTCCGGAGCTCCGTGTGGGACTCACTGACTCACGTCGGGCGGACGAGGCGCATATTGATGAGGAGGCACGTGCACGGTGCGCGCGCGTGCGTGTGACTGCTAAGATGTGAGAGTGTGTGCGTGGGTGCACAATACCCCCCCCCCCCCCCCCCCCCCCCCCCACACACACACACACACACACACCAGTAGATGCAGCTATGATGCTAATGATCACTTTCATCAAACACTCATTAGAAAACACAACTATTACAAAAAAAACTGCATACAATTCCCACAATGCAACACTGACCAGTGACAAATGACATAATTAAATGAGCAAAAAAAACGTGAACATCTTATTGGTGCAGTTCCACCCTCAGCCTGTGAGGCAGTGTTGGGCCTTAGAGAACATGTAGGTGTTTAACCTGCAAGAAGAAGAAGAAGAACGAGAAGAAGAAGAAGAATGAGGAGAACGAGGAGGAGAAGAAGAATGAGGAGAACGAGGAGGAGAAGAAGGAAAATCCTTTGAGGTTCTTCTTTGGAGTAATTTCAACCCAGGGGCCAAATCCAGCCCTTTAGAGCAGTGGTTCTCAACCTTGGGGTCATAAGATACTTGAGGGGGCCATCAGGTGCCTTTAAGAAACTAAGAATTTTTTTTTCAAACAATTTCAGTCCATTTCAGTCTTTTTTTTGCAACTTCACCAAACTCACCATATTTTAATCTATTTTCATCAATTTTTCTTGCCATATTTTTGCTCCTTTTAATGTATTTTTGCTACATTTCTCACATTTCTGACACTTCTACATCACATTTTAATGACTTTTCTGAACATTTTTTCCACTTTCCAGACATGTTCAGCACTTTTAAACCTTTCCACCACTTTTACACCTAATGTATGTTGACCCATTATTGTCACTTTTAATCCTTTCATTTTTGTCAATTTAACCACATTCACATTTTTTCATGCCCATTATTTTCCAATAGTTTCAATATTGACACTTTCAACCTTTTTTAAACCACTTTTTCTGTCCATTTTATACCACTATAATTTACAACTTTAAAACCAATTTCTAAGGTTTTTAAACATTTTCCCTACATTTTTAAAATTCATTACCCATAATTCACAACTTTCACCACCTTTTCCACCATTTTTGGTTACTTTGAACCATTTTATTAGTGATTAAAACCAGGATTTCCATCTTTAAGATGACTATAATAATAATAAATGTTCCTGGATAACAGTGGATATTATTCAGATGAATAAATAAATGTGGTTATCACAGATTCATAGAACAATGGACCATCGTGTGTGTGTGTGTGTCCTACCTTGTGTCATAGATGGCAAACAACTTCTTATTTCCATCAACCGCATTCCTGGAAGACAGAGACAACAGAGGCTTTTTATTAAAACCATGACTTCATTGATAGGTTCCAGTGTTTGTGTGGGTTTGTTTTATGGGGCATAGATTGTAAAATGCTGAAATAAACAGCAACATTTTGCAACATTTAGCAACAAACCACGTTTTTTAAAAAAAACATTACGTTACTTTTGACCAGATTTACAGCAACATTTGGGAAATTTGTGATAATTGCTTTTCTCTGGAAAATAAACGTCACTGTTAAATCTAAATGTAAATGTTAACAATTAAATCTCAATCCAAATGTTCAATCTCAACGTTACATTTAAATATCTTGATTTTTAATCTAAATGTAAATGTTAAATATAAATCCTAAATGTTACATTTAAATCTAAATTCAAATGTTAAATCTAAATCACAAATGTTAAATCTAAATGCTACATTTAAATACAAATATAAAATCTAAATGTTAAATTTAAATGCTAAATGTTAAATCTAAATGTGAATGTTAAATGATTATTATTGACATATTTTTTAATTTTCATGTAAATTTTTGTTTAAACGTGGTTTGTTGCTAAATCTTGCAAGAAGTTGCTGTTCAATCAAAATCTAAATGTTTTGTTTTAATTTAAATGTTAAATGTAAATCTTAAATGATTTAACATTGACATTATATTTTTACGAGAAAAGTAAATATTACAAATTTCACAGATATTGCTGTAAATCTGGTCAAAAATAGCAAAAAAAAATGCACATATGTTTATTTTAAACATGGTTTGTTGCTAAATATGAAACCGTACTGTTGGGCTTTTATTTGTTGCACATTTTGTGTGTGTCCTCCTTTGTGCAGCAGGAGAAATATTACACACACACTTACTCCTGTGTGTGGCCTACCCTACAGGTGCCACACACACACACACACACACACACGTCTCATTTCTCCTTATGCAGCTGGTCACCCCTCCACGGGGGGCTGTCCGTGGTGCTGAAACATGGAGCAGAGCAGACACAACACTTCCTCTCCAGACGAATTAAAGAAATCCGGTGCTAATCAGTGCACAGGCGTGAGCGTGGAGCTCGGCTTCCCTCTTACGGCAAAGAAACACCAGGGGAATTAAAAGCAGCTGTAAACGTAGGTGATGGATCAGAATCACAATCTGAAGCAGTGATCCTGTGTTTCTACCACTCAGGATCAATATCTGCTCTCAGTCTGTCATTACACGACTCCATCAGTGTCAGCAGTGTCCACAGCACTTACTGAGGCTCCTTTTTCATCATTAGCGCTCTGTAGGAAACTAACCTCTTCTCCTGCAGTTAATATTTAATCATTTTCTGGTTTAGTTTGTTGGAAACTGATGAAAGGAAAAGCTGTATGATGACTAAGCTAACGCTATAGTAACCTGTTGTTGGATTATTGTGTAATATGTCAAGGTTTAATTTATTCAGATGCATTTTTCAGGAAATTTGCTTTGATCTCCTGACATGTTTTGATTTTTGACTGCCAGTCTTCTTCAGAGGCGTCTGCTGATCGCTTTGATGCGTCATTGACTTTTGTGTAACAATTCTAACAATTTCATTTAGTCTTTTTTCTAACAAATGAAACTGTAGCATATTATTCAAAAAGATGACAAAAATAACTGACTCAGAAGTCACTTTGATGTTTCCTTTGATGTTTCCTTGATGTCTGCATAAGAAGTCCAGCAATGTATTTTTGTCATCTTTTTGACTAATATGTTCAATAATAATACATTTAATAATCTATTCAAAAAGAATAATTAATACGCGGAAGTCAAGAAAACAAAGCAATCAGCAGACGCCTCTGAAGAAAACTGGCAGTTGACAGTCGAAACATGTCAGGAGATCAAAGGAAGCTTCTTGGAAAAAAAGTGGACTGAATAAAGAAAACCTCAACATATTATTCAAAAATAAGACATAATGAACTTCCCTGGAATCATTACGCAGCAGTCCAGAAAACATCAAAGCGATCAGCAGACACCTCTGAAACGTGTCAATCAAATCATCAAAGTAAATCTCCTGAAAAATGTATATTAACAAAACCTTAACATATTAATCAAAATTAACTTAGTGCCTGGATTAGGATTATTATTGAGTCTATCTTCTTACTTTATGTTTGCGTAAAATGTGAAATACTTTAAGTGAGTTTTACCGCCATCGTCTGTTTGGGTGAGAAACGACTCGTTTTGTGTCCCCGTGGACATAATGAGAGACATTTTTATACAGAAACGTGTGCAGCAGGCAGAGCTAATGAGTTTCTATAAAAACACGCCTGCAGAGGAGAATCAGACTGACCTGATGATGATTAGAATCTGTGTTAAATGTGGACGTGTACACACAGATTCACCTTAAAACAGTTAAAGATCTAACACATTAAAGGAAACAATAGAAAACTATTTGTCTCCAAAATATTCACAACTACATCCACAAAATTTTCACGTTTTTTTTTTAATTTTCACATGTGTTTGTTAGATTTTTCATGTGTTTTTTTCTAGATATTCAAATGCATTTTTTTGAGATTTTCACATTTATCAAATTTTGTTTTTTAGATTTTCACGCGTTTTTCTCAAATTTCACATGAGGTTTTTTTGTTTGTCTTTTTAGAATTCCACATGCACTCTTTCTAGATTTTCACATGTTTTGATTTCAGACTTTTGTCTGTTTTTTTTTTTTTTTTAGATTTTCACATGTTTTTCCATAAACGTCACTGACACACAATTCACGCACGTGAAAAATCTGAAAAACACACGTAAAAATATTTGAGACAAATCTCTCCCCTTTATTAAACACGTCTCACTTGAGGAATGCAGAATCAATACTCCCGTTTGAAATGATTATCCTCTGTCGCAGCGTTTCATTATTCACCACCCCCCCCCCACATCGGCAGTGGGTGGCGTGAGAAGAAGAATAATAAGGGGGGGATGAATCCAGTCTGTGAGGAGAGTAGAGGGGAGGCTGGTGGACTGGAGCACAGGATACAGCCGTGTGATGCTGAGGGAGAGTCTGTGCAGCAGAAGCTCTGAGAAAAGCCCAGAGGAGGAAGAGGAGGAGGAGGAAGAGGAGACGGGGCACTGCCGATCCACACAGAGAGGCAGGAAGGAGGCGAAGGAGCTCCGGGGATTAGGTGCTCAGACCTGTGATCAGTGAGGATGGATCCACCATCAGGTATCGCTTTAAATCAATTCATAATCCTCCTTTTTTTGGGTTGATCTTCCTTCTACTGACAGATGAGGTGATGGTGGGGGGGGGGGTAATGGATTTTAATGCAACGCAGTGAAATCTCCACACAAAGACGTCCCCTGGTTCAAGGGGTTGCAGGGTTTATTTCCAGACTGTCCCACAGATAGATTCACTGAATCTAAGACGTTGTGGAATCAGGAGGAAGTGTTTGACTCTGGAACACTTTGCTTTGTGTGTGTGTGTGTGTGTGTGTGTGTGTGTGTGTGTGTGTGTGTGTGTGTGTGTGTGTGTGTGTGTGTGTGTGTGTGTGTGTGTGTGTAAAGTGTCCACCATGGCTGGGCTGGTCCTCCCCCTGCTGCTCCTCACCACCTCCTGCCACCACAGGTAACAACAACCGTCCACTTTCATCTTTACAAACACACATTAGATCAAAGTCTAAAGTCCCTCATTCAGAGGAAGCAACAATCCTGTTGATGATTCCTGATAAACAAACGTTCTTCACCTCCTCGTCTCTTTGTGTTTGAATAATATGCTTAGGGTTCATTTATTCAGGACCGTTACTTTGATCTCCTGACATGTTTCAACTGTCAACTGCCAGTGTTCTTCAGAGGCATCTGCCGATCGCTTTTTAATGTCTTGACTTTCATGTATTAATTAATTTGTCTTCTTTTTGAATAATGTATTCATTAATAATAATAATAATAATAATAATAATAATAATAATAATAATATAGTTCAATAACATATTCAAAAAGAAGACAAAAATAACTCAAACTGCCAGTCTTCTTCAGAGGCATCTGCTGATTGCTTTGATGTTTACTCAACTTCGGCGTAATAATTCCAGCAAGTTTATTTTTTCTCTTTTTTGAATAATATATCCAATAATAATATACTTCAATAATATGTTAAAAAAAGCAGACAAAAATAACCTGTTGCCATTATTACACCGAAGTCAAGGAAACATCAAAGCGATCAGCAGATGCCTCTGAAGAAGACTGGCAGTTGACAGTCCAAACATGTCAGATCAAAGGAAACTTGCTGAGGAACATTTGTCTGAATAAATAAAACCTTTACATATTATTCAAAAACAAAGTTAATGTTGTGTTTGGATCAAATATCAAAGCCTTAATTATCGCTCGTTGCTTTTCTAACGCGGCTAATGTTCAATAATGAGCTTGTTTCTGTGTTTTTAATGGTTGTAGTTGGTGTCAAACGTCAGAGGCTCAGAAGGAAATGGACACCAACGATAAAAGCACCGTCTTCACTCAGATCCTGGACGGGCTCCTGGACGGATACGACAACAGGCTACGGCCAGGCCTCGGAGGTTAGCCTGTTAGCATGTTAGCCTGAGGGCATCACAAATATGGGGAGAGATTTGTCTCAAAAATATTCACAAGTATATCCACAATTTTCACATGTGTTTTTCAGATTTTCACGTGTATTTATTTAAGAATTTCAAATGTATATTTTCACATATTTGTCAGAAATGTCATTGACACACAAATTACACATGTGAAAAATCAGAAAAATGCATGTAAAATTCTAAAAAACACAAAAATACCTCAAATCTTAAACACGTGAAAATTGTGGATATATTTGTGAGTATTTTTGAGCCCGTGGCGAGCTCCCCGCACTGAATCATGGTCTGAACACATGCATAGAGTGAGGGTGGGGGTGGGGTGGGGGATCAATCAAACCAATCTCCAACAGCAGCCGTGCTGCCTTCACACTCCTCACCGTGGCAACAGGAGATTTAACCTTGACAGGCAACGAGTGGCCATTGAAAAGATTTCTCAAAGCTTTTTCATGGTCTGCGTCACTATCTCACTGTGCTGGTCCACGTCCACCTGAGGAAATGTGTCACCTCCTCACATCCTGGTAACGGTTGCTACCCTTGACTGGAGGGCCTATAAATAAATACAGCACAGAACATTGTAGGCCTTTTACTCAACAATCAACAATCTGCTCTCCACTCAAGGACCAAGCTCAGCCTTCCAGGAGCACATTTATATTCATAGAGGGTCGGTTTGTGGACGTGGACGATAAAGTGTTGGCGACAGAAGTGGAACCATCGGGGAACCATTGTGACAGAGATACATCAAACATTTTCCTTTTCATTTATCAAAAATCTAATGCTTGGTTTTTATCTCCAACAGAAAATGTCACAACGATTAAAACAGACATTTTCGTCACCAGCTTTGGCCCCGTATCAGACACAGAAATGGTGAGAAACTCCTTCTTTTTCCTTAAAAGTCATTAGGACATGGTTCTCAACCTCTGCGGTCAGCAAAATATGGTCCATGTGATAACCACATTTATTTATTCATCTGAATAATATCCACTGTGAAAAAAGGTTAAAAGTGACAATAATAGGTCAACATATGTGACATTAGGTGTAAAAGTGGTAGAAATGGTTTATAAGTGCTGAACATGTCTGGAAAGTGGAAAAATGTGTAGAAAAGTCATTAAATTGTGATGTAGAAGTGTCAGAAATGTGAGTAACGTGGAGTTGCAGAAAAATCTTTAAAAAAAAAACACGCAAAAATGGGCTTTGTTTAAAAAAACAATCTTAGTTTCTTGAAGGCATCTGGCGACCCCCTCCCAGTGTCTCGCACCAAGGTTGAGAACCCTTCAATAACGTTCTGGTGCTCCTAGAAAGCTAAAGCACTAACTATCCCAGTGGTAGAGGAGACGCTGGTCCTATGAGCTCCATAAAGGCTCATATAGAGCACCACGCTGACTCTGAGCTTATTTTATTACTCTGTGTGTGTGTGTGTGTATACACTTAGCACACACACACACACACACACACACACAGGATGTGATTCATATTTGATGAACGAGGTGTTTTTTGCTGCTTCTCAACCTGTGGGTCCGACCCCCTCCCAGGAATACACCATAGACGTGTTTTTCCGTCAGAGCTGGAAAGACGAGCGTCTGTGCTTCAAAGGACCCATGGTGATGTTACCTCTCAATAATCTACTGGCCAGTAACATCTGGACCCCCGACACCTTCTTCCTCAACGGGAAGAAGTCCATCGCCCACAACATGACCACGCCCAACAAGCTGCTGAGGCTGCAGGACGACGGCACACTGCTCTACACCATGAGGTGTGTGTGTCTCTCTGTGTGTGTGTGTGTCTGTGTCTGTGTGTGTGTGTGTGTCTGTGTCTGTGTCTGTGTGTGTGTGTGTCTGTGTGTGTGTGTGTGTGTGTGTGTGTGTGTGTGTGTGTTGTACAAACCAACACAAAACGACCTTCATTAAAAAAGTGAAATATGCACCAAAATATACATTAAAAACAGCTTAAAAAAGTTCCTGTATAAAAATTCAAAGTTAAAGTTGTTTATAGGATATTTAGAAAAATGCAAATGACCCATAAAAATATGAAGAGAACAACTAAACTAAACTAAACTAAACTAAACTAAACCAAACCAAACCAAACCAAACCAAACCAAACCAAACCAAACCAAACCAAACCAAACCAAACCAAACCAAACTAAACTAAACTAAACTAAACTAAACTAAACTAAACTAAACTAAACTAAACTAAACTAAACTAAACCAAACCAAACCAAACCAAACCAAACCAAACCAAACCAAACCAAACCAAACCAAACCAAACTAAACTAAACTAAACTAAACTAAACTAAACTAAACTAAACCAAACCAAACCAAACCAAACCAAACCAAACCAAACCAAACCAAACCAAACTAAACTAAACTAAACTAAACTAAACCAAACCAAACTAAACTAAACTAAACTAAACTAAACTAAACTAAACTAAACTAAACCAAACCAAACCAAACCAAACCACACCACACCACACCACACCACACCACACCACACCAAACCAAACCAAACCAAACCAAACCAAACTAAACTAAACTAAACTAAACCAAACCAAACCAAACCAAACCAAACCAAACCAAACCAAACTAAACTAAACCAAACCAAACCAAACCAAACTAAACTAAACTAAACTAAACGTCCGTGACCAGAAAACAAAAGCACAGAAAGACACAGTGACTCCAAATGTAGGAAAACTATAGAATAAAAACACATTTATTATTATTCATATTTAAATAAGAAATAAATTAAATATTTATAAACTATTTGTTAATTAAAATGACTTATTTAGTTTCAAATGTCTAATTTCTTTAATTTTAATTTTATTCTGAAGTCTGTCAATAGTAAACACTGATATGGTGTAATGTCGCCTCCCTGTGGTCACAGACGTCATTACGTCATTAAGAGCTTCATGTTTGTTCTTTCCCACGTCAGGTTAAGATTTAGATTGAACATTTAATATATAGATTTAAAATTTAGCATTTAGATTTTACATTTATGTTGAACAGCAACTCTGCAATATTTAGCAACAAACCAACATTTTAATGTTAATTTTAACCAGATTTACAACAATATTTGTCAATTTTGTGATATTGGCTTTTCTCGTAAAATATAATTAATTACTTAAATCATTTAACATTTAGATTTAGACTAAACATTCATATTTAAATGTAACATTTACATTTAACATTTAGCATTTAATATTTAACATTTAACATTTAATCTTAGACTAAACATTTAAATTTAGATTCAACATATATATTTAAATGTAACATTTGTATTTAACATTTAGATTTATATTTAACATTTAGCATTTCGATATAAATGTAACATTTAGATTTAACATTTAAATGTAACATTTAGATTTACATTTAGTATTAAGCATTTAGATTTAAATGTAACATTTTTATTTAACATTTAGATTTCAATGGAACATTTAGATTTAACATTTAACATTTAGATTAATATTTAAAGTTTAGATTTAACATTGATGTTATATTTTCATGAGAAAAGAAGATAAAAGAAGATAACACAAATTTTTCAAAAATTGCTGTAAATCTGGTTAAAAGTAACGTAAAAAAAAAAATCACGTTATTTAAACGTGATTTGTTGCTAAATATTGTTCCTGTTTAATTTAGCATGTTAAAAATGTACAGTCAGCTCCACATAGGAACATTCCAGTTTGTTTTCTTTTTTTACCCAATTTTCCAGTTACATTTTCTTGCTTTTATTGTCACAAAGCTTTATTATCACCTCCTCTTTATTCCTCACACCTTACACTGATTACATCACTGTGTCTCACACATGCACCAATCAGTGGAATTGGTTACATTTCTTTGTTTTTCCCCATTTATCAGAAAAAAAGCAGTTTATAATCTAATAATAAAGGTTAAATTGTCAATGGAGGAGCAGGTAGACTTATTTGAAAGGATTGGGGTTTTCTTTAAATTAAAGTATTTTGATATAAATAAGCGTCTGATTTCACTTTTATAGAATAGATATGATCGTACGACAGGGATTAATTTACATTTATTGGAGCTTTAGAGTCGTTTCTGTTAATGGGACGACAAGACTTTCACTTTGTTCTGCTTCATTCACTTTAACAGCCACACACACACACACACACACACACACACACACACACACACACACACACACACACACACACACACACACACACACACACACACACACACACACTTTCTAAAAAAGCCTATTGACGTGTAAATGAGGTGGTACCTGATTGGATGAGCTCAGTAAAAAAAATTGAATAAATAAATAAACAAAAAAAGTAATCACTTAATGTGAATTTATATAAAATATATGCTGTGACCACTTCTGACCACCAGATGGTGGTGTTGCCACTTCAAACCCTTCTAGGTTTATTTATTTAACATTTTGAGCCCATTTTTGCTTATTTTTTTTTTTACACTTTTTCTGCAACTCCACCAAACTCACCATATGTTGTCATCACTTTTTCTTGCCATATTTTTGCTCCGTTTAATGTATTTTCTACACATTTCCAGACATGTTCATCACTTATAAACCCTTTGTACCACTTTTACACCTAATGTCACATATGTTGACTCATTATTGTCACTTTTAACCTCTTTTCACCATATTTCATGCTTGTTTTTGATAAGTTAACCACATTCACCATTTGTCACGCTCATTATTTTTAAATGAATTGTTCCAATATTGACACTTTGAACCCATTTGACCACTTTTTCCATCTGTTTTTGGCTACTCTTTTAACCTATTTTAAATCTGATTAAAACAAGGATTTCCATCTTGTAGAACCATTTCTCTAATGCACAGTTCCACAGGATGATTGTGTTCACAGTGTTGCTGGTTCTTTGTGGTCTCAGGTTGACCATCTCTGCAGAGTGTCCCATGCAGCTGGAGGATTTCCCCATGGACGCACACGCCTGTCCTCTCAAGTTTGGAAGCTGTGAGTAAAATAAAACCTTTTCCTATATTTATTTTTTATTTTTCTATCCAACAGTAACGCAGTAACGTTAGTTTTATCAAGTCTTTATCAAACTATGATTTAATATTAGGTGTCTGAAAGACAACAAAACACAGAAAAGAGGAATAGAATACACACAATGGCACTAAAAACACACAAAATGAGAGAAAAACACACAAAATATCTGTACAAAAAAACCACAAAATATACTAAATAATACAAAGAGGACACAAACAGGAACACAAAATACACAAAGTGACAACAAAACACAGAAAGTAGGAGAAGAATACACAAAATAACACTAAAAACACATAAAATATACAAATTATCACCAAAAAGATACAAACAAGAAAAAAAAACGCACAAATAATGATTAAAAAAAACACAAAATGTCTGTAAAAAGACATGAAATAATACCAAGAAGACACAAACATGAACAAAAATACAGAAAATGACAACATTTATGATTTAATTAATTATTTAAAAGTGAGTAAAGATGCTGGTATAGTTTCATTTCATTTGTGCTGATTTGAGGTTTTATAAAGAGAATTTTCACTTCCTTCCATTAGATGTTTTTAATTCCAGGACAGATTGGAATTGCTGTGGCATAGGATGAACGCTAATGCTAAAGCTAATGCTGGTGGGTGCCACGTTGCTTAGGTCCGTCCCTAATGCTGTCTTAGCAGGGCGTCCCTGTGGGTATTAGAGACAGATCTGGATCAACACCACACCTCAGGAGCCTGTCGCACTAACTGGATGATGCTCTTATGGCAGGTTTCCCTTGAGGAGGCCACGCCCACTCTCACTGAGGCAACATAAGACAATCTAATTACAGAGTTACAAAGCCGTGATAAATGTAGACCTTTACGCCCCCGGGGCCGTTAACGGCCAATATACAAGGTCAGTTGTGTTGGGCAATTAACACGCTTTACTTAACTGAACTTAAGGGAACTTAATGAACTTCAGGGAAATCCCCCCCCCCAGACACAGACGCTCCCTTTGACCTGCTCCCATTCACAGTTGGACCTGCATGAGGATACAATCAGCTATTAATGTGTAATAACCACATTTATTTATTCATCTGAATAATATCCACTGTTACCCAGGAAGTGAATTATTATTATAGTCATCATAAAGATGGAAATCATCATTTTAATAACAAATAAAACTGGTTCAAAGTGACCAAAAATGGTGGAAAAGGTGGTGAAATGGGATTTTATAAACCACAGAAATTGGTTAAAAGTTGCAAATAGAGAGTAATGGAATTTAAAAATGTAGAGAAAATGTGTTTAAAATAGTAAAATATGAGCATAAAAAAATCGGGAATGTGGTTAAATTGTCAAAAATAAACAAAATGTGATGAAAAGAGGTTAAAAGTGACAATAATGGGTCAACATAAAGAGGAAAGGCTTTATAAGTGCTGAAAATGTCTGGTAAGTAGAACAAATGTGTAGAAAAGTCATCGAAATGTGATGTAGAAGTGCCAGAAATGGGAGAAATGTAGCAAAAATATGTTAAAAGGAGCAAAAATATGGCAAGAAAAGGTGATGAAAATATTTTAAAATATGGTGAGTTTGGTTTAGTTGCAGAAAAAGGGGAAAAATGAGCTTAAATTGTTTAGTTATGTTAAAATTAGAAATTAGCAACAATTAGAGATTAGCAAACAATGTCACACTTCAGTTTTAAAAGGACACATGAACCCCTAAATCAGACATTATTTTGTGCGACCCCTATTGTATATGCACTAAATGACTCAAAACACACAAAATGACTGAAACATACATAAAATAATAGCTAGAGGACACAATGAGAGAAAAACAAACACAATATCTGTAAAAATACACAAAATAAACCCAAGAGGACACAAATAAGAACAAAAATACACAAAGTGGCAGCAGAAATACACTAAATGATATCAGAAACACACAAAACGACAACTAAAACAAACAAATGCAGAGAATAATACACTACACGGCACTAAAAACACACAAAATAACAGAAATACATACAAATTGTCATTAAAAAGACAACTGAAATGACAATCGTAATGTTTAAATAAATAGTTTCATTTTAGAAATAACAATTACAGACGAGTTACGCATCACTTGGCACTAGTCTAGGATTTATTATTCATAGAATAAGATATTAAGACACATGAAACTCATGGCCTGGGGACCAAATCCAGCTTTAAGAGCATCAAACTCGGCCCAAAATTACAGAAAACATGAATCATTGTGTAAAAATACCAAGTAATTATATCTCAGCCATTCCAAATACATCAATCCAATGAATTATCACATAATGGCTGTACTTTTTAATCGCAAATCTTTATCTTTTCCAAAATCCTGCAATTTTATCAAAATTATTCCACAAAATTTCCCAAAATTGTAGAAAAAAATTGGTCACAAACTCGAGGAAATGTAAAGATTGGATATTTGACTGCAACTTTAATTACTTTACATATATTTATATCGCAGAACAATGTTGAAATTGATCGTTTTCCCACGTAAAATTGGCAGCTCATTTTTTATCACAATTTGTTGAAAAAGGAAATCTTTATCTTTTTAAAAAATCCTGCAATTTTATTAGAATTATTCTACAAATTTTTCCCAAATTGAATAAAAATTGGTCACAAACCTTCCGTTACTTTACATATATTTATATCGCAGAATAATGATGAAATGAATCATTTTTCTGCCTAAATTAGATGAACTGCAGTTAGGCAGCTGTTTGCCACACACACACACACACACACACACAGACTCCTGTGTGTGGCCTACCCTACAGATGCCTACCCGGTGTCAGAGGTGGTCTACACGTGGACCAAAGGCGCGGCTAAGTCTGTGGTGGTGGCGGAGGACGGTTCCAGACTCAACCAGTACCACCTGATTGGACAAACGGCCGGTACCGAGGACATACACACCAGCAGAGGTGTGTTACACACACACACACACACGTCATTTCACACATTTAAAAGCAAATAAGTTGCAGTGAGAACTGATCAGAACATAACGTTTTAGTTGAATATGACATGATAACTTTATTGCAGGCAATTTACTTTGATCTCCTGACATTTTTCGACAGTCTTCTTCAGAGGCGTCTGCTGATGGCTTTGATGTTTTCTCGACTTCCGCATAACAATTCCTGCAAGTGTTTTTTTGTCTTAGTTTTTAATAATATATTCAGTAACAATAATATAATTCAATAATATATTCGAAAAGAAGACAAAAAGACATAATACTTTACTGACGATATCTATCAAGAAACCGTGAGAAAAATCAAATAAAATGTGACGTATTTCCATTTCTATAGTATATTTACTGCTACGCAGACATGGAGCAGTGAGGAGGAGCAGCTTTAACAAACACTTCTCTGGTCCTGATGCTGAGCAAGTGTTGGATATAACGTGATGTAACTAACTCTAGATTAGAAAAGATAAACGCTGCGGAGGGAGAGAAGGGCGTGCGAGGCTGGGAGTGAATGTGGGAGACATTATGAGGAGATCAGAGTCAGAGTGCCCCCCCCCCCCCACACCACACACCAGCAGCTGTCTGCAGGCCCAGGCTCCACCCCCCAGCGAGAGCCCGCGGCTTTAATCCCACAGCCATTCAACTCAGCCCGTCAGCTTTTGCATAAGCAGGTGACATCACAGCTCAGCCTGTGATTGGTCAGACTGCTGTCACTGAGTGGATGTGGGTGAGCACCGAGTGTGTGTGGGTGTGTGTGTGTGGGGGGGGTGGGGCATCTGTTTAATACTCTTACGTAAAGCACGACTACTGTGATACACTCCTTTCTAAAGTTTGGATTTCCCTGTGAAGGTGTTTAAAGGGACCATTTTATAAATGTGGTTTAAAACCTTTTAAATGTCCTTGTTAGTAGATCTATGTCTAACAAAACACATTATTATGAACCATATTCATTTTATTACCTTTTATATATGGGACTACTTTACAGTTTTAGAGCCTGTGTTCCTCCATTTTGTAATCACGTGATTGATGATGTCACACGGCCCCACTGCCTCTCCTGAGGGGACTGTTGAATAACTCCCACCCACCCAAAAGTCCTTCTATCCTCAGGGTTCGTGATTTACTCGATAATTTCAGCCACCACAGCGTGTCAGCACGCTGTGTACGGGAGGGTAAAGGCTCCTTAGGAGAACTCTTCTTCTCTGCTTCATTGTCTAATACCAAACCACAGAATTGGAACTGTCGCCCCCTGTGGTCATAGATTATTGTTGTTTTATCCTCACATTGACATCTTTAACTTTGTTTTTTAGAGAAACCATAAGCAGCGCAAGTTGTTATTGTGACTGAAAAATCTACTAAATGATGTAAAAATCTACTAAATGATATAAAAATCTACTAAATGATATAAAAATCTACTAAATGATGGTAAAAATCTACTAAATGATGGTAAAAATCTACTAAATGATGTAAAAATCTACTAAATGATATAAAAATCTACTAAATGATGGTAAAAATCTACTAAATGATGGTAAAAATCTACTAAATGATCTAAAAATCTACTAAATGATGGTAAAAATCTACTAAATGATCTAAAAATCTACTAAATGATGGTAAAAATCTACTAAATGATGGTAAAAATCTACTAAATGATATAAAAATCTACTAAATGATCTTGAACTAAATGAGTTTAACACCCCTCCTCTAAATCTATAAAATATGTGCATCTAAAAAAAGATTGATTATCGACCCACGACAGATAAAATCCACACTAAACAACTAGTGTGAGTAGAAACTTTGAGCTGCAGTGAAAACAATGAAATACTGTGACAGTGTCTCTTATTGTGGAAACTATTCTGCTCCCGCCTTTTTAATTTGGCTAATTCTGAGTATGAATACAACTTCCTGTGTGATACAAACTGTAGATACACACAAATAAAGAAAAGGGCTTCGTCGGGTGAAATTTCCTTTCAACCCTTTCACAATAAAATCCATCTAAAGTCCAGGATGTAGGTTATATCAACCATGAACTGGATTCAACACACGACAGGTCATCCTAAAATACCCGTGGGTCTTTATTTAGCGTCTTCAGTCCAAACAAAGCTCTCCTACTCCTAAGATCTTTCCTTAAATAGCTCCGCCTATGTGTCCAGGAGCACCTGTAATGCCCACTACTTATCTGGAGATCCTCTCTAACAGGAAGTCCTGGTACTCACCAGTTGACCAGCATGGCGGCGTTGTTCTCCGCCATAAAAGGCAGCTCCCCGTGGACCACGTAAAAAACCAGGAGTAAGAAGAACCACCAGAAGAACATTTTCCCCTTCATTCCATCCACGCGCCAAGGACTAAGGTGACCCCGAGGGGCCCCGGGCACCGGAAGCAAAAGACCACAGGGTGAATGGGGTCGGAGCAGCCTGGAGTCATGAGAGGGGGGGTCAGAGGAACCAAATGGATGGAGATCTGGGATCAAAACATGGATTCCTCCACGTATCAGCCTGGTCCCTGAACGCAACACCACACCACCACCTGTCCTATCGAGAAGACGTGCTCATCGTTTCCTCAGAAGCTTCCAGACAGAATCCAAAATGAATCCAGAAACAAAAGAAGGAGGAGGAGGAGACGTGGCCCCCGCCATCCCAGCAGAACCAGAGAGTCCATCAACACCGAGGAACCATCACGCTTCCTCTGCTCTGCCCTGTGTGTCTGGACTGGCAGAGTGGAGTGGGCGGGGCTTGGGGTTGTGCTAGGATCCCAGGACAGGACAGGACAGGACACCCCCCCCCCCCCCCCCCACCCTCGCTCTTCCACTCACTGATGGCAGGATGCAGATTGTAACCAAGGATTAGGGACCTTCACAAATCCGATTTTGTGCTGAGAAAGCCTCGTGTATTACTGTGTGTGTGTGTGTGTGTGTGTGTGTGTGTGTGTGTGTGTGTGTGTGTGTGTGTGTGTGTGTGTGTGTGTGTGTGTGCTGAAAACAGGAAGACATCCTCCTCTCTCTGTGTAGATTGTCATTATTTTCATGGTTTACTCACACCTGCTGTCACATCTCAAAGTGAAACCCTCCACTGATAATCAATAAAGCTACAACGGCCTCATGTTTTCAATATTAACCCAAAATGGGGATCAAAATAAAAATGAAAAAGATGCATAAAGAAACATGTATTCATGTCCCAATAAAGGGGAACATTTACACTATAAATTAAAACAGATTTTTTATTACATTCCTACGTGTAGTTATGGGCCAATAAAAAAAGGTATTTTTTCATATTTCCAGAGCGTGTGAGTCTAGAACCAAATGGATATTTGTGACTAATCATTAGTGATGTGAACAGTCTATGTTCATAGCTCTAAGCTGTTCACATCACAGGGAGCTGAGACATATGCTAAGTAGTTTACTGAACATGTTCTCCACTATTTAGAGGAGCTGGCATGTCTACCAGATAGAATATACAAAAAGATCTGCTATACATACAACAAAGAGTAGGTGGAGCTGTATTACTGTACCACATCTACCTTTTCTATGTGCTGGAGTTCTGACATATTAGAAGATGAAAATGGAAGAAAAACAGGACACACCCTCCTCACTTAAAAAGTATTGATCTGATCAAACATTTACAGTGTGTCTATTGAATAATCATAGAACAATTGGTAAAAAATGTTTTTGACTGAATCACGTGGGATGTTCTGATAATTTGTTGAAATGACATTGAATGATCCTACTGTCATCAATCTATATTACATCTATCTATATTACATCTATCTATCTATATTACATCTATCTATATTACCTCTATCTATCTATATTACATCTATCTATATTACCTCTATCTATCTATATTACATGTATCTATAATACATGTATCTATATTACATCTATCTATCTATATTACATCTATCTATATTACATCTATCTATCTATATTACATCTATCTATATTACCTCTATCTATCTATATTACATCTATCTATATTACCTCTATCTATATTACCTCTATCTATCTATATTACATGTATCTATAATACATCGATCTATATTACATCTATCTATATTACCTCTATCTATCTATATTACATCTATCTATATTACATGTATCTATAATACATGTATCTATATTACATCTATCTATCTATATTACATGCATCTATATTATATCTATCTATATTACCTCTATCTATCTATATTACATCTATCTATATTACATCTATCTATATTACCTTTATCTATATTACATCTATCTATCTATATTACATGTATCTATATTACATGTATCTATATTACATCTATCTATATTACATCTATCTATATTACATCTATCTATATTACCTCTATCTATATTACATGTATCTATATTACATCCATCTATCTATATTACATCCATCTATCTATATTACATGTATCTATATTACATGTATCTATATTACATCTATCTATCTATATTACATCTATCTATCTATATTACCTCTATCTATCTATATTACCTCTATCTATATTACATCCATCTATATTACATGTATTTACAGAACAGAAAGAAATAAAAATAGTTGAGTTTTGCTGATAAAAATCTATCTGCACATTAATAAAGTCTTTTTTAATATTGTTGTTTATTGAACTATGAATGAACCCTCAGGCCAGTACACAGTGATGATGGCCCACTTCTACCTGAAGAGAAAGATTGGTTATTTCGTCATCCAGACCTACATGCCGTGCTTCATGACAGTAATTCTGTCCCAGGTGTCGTTTTGGTTGAACCGAGAGTCGGTTCCTGCGCGGACGGTCTTCGGTAAGTCTTATTTCTCCTTTTCGTAAAGCTATCTGCTGCAGTGGCACTCACTGTGTTCTACACCCAGGGGTGACGACCGTGCTGACCATGACCACGCTCAGCATCAGTGCCAGGAACTCCCTCCCTAAGGTGGCCTACGCCACCGCCATGGACTGGTTCATCGCCGTGTGCTACGCCTTTGTTTTCTCCGCGTTGATCGAGTTCGCCACCGTCAACTACTTCACCAAGAGGAGCTGGGCCTGGGACGGCAAGAAGGCCCTGGAAGCTCAGCACCCCAAGGTACACGATGGTGGCCCCCGAGTCACAGGTTGAACAACGGAAAAGTAAAGAAGTGGCACCAGTATATCAATCATTTTACTGAAATAAATGTAGCTATGAATGTAGCATGTATAGCAATTCAACCCTTCGCCATGTTACAAATATCAATCGTCATGAATATATGCCACCAGTTTGTTTGTTGTGAGGTATTTATTCAATATGTTTTTCAGTGAAACTGTTTGGTTGTCCACTATAGCGGGAAAAAAAACATATATAATGAGAAACCTATATATTATTTATACATTCTAAGTTGTGAGGAAAAACAATCATGTACATTGATAATTGTCTACAACAAAAGAACAGAGTTGAAACTGTCAGCCACTGTTTTTATCCTCTTTCTGTAAACAAAAGAACATTTTTATGTTTTTCTAAAGCAACTAAAAGCAGCACAAGTTGTTATTTTGACTGAAAAAGCTGCTAAATGATCTAAAAATCTGCTAAATCATGTAAAAATCAGGCTGAATGTTTCACTCCAACAGAAAACAATGGGATGTTTACAGGCAGTGGGGCCCTGTGACATCATCAGTCACATGATTTCAAGATGGAGGAACACAGGCTCTAAAACTGTAAATTAGTCCCATTTTAAAAGGTAATAAAGTGAATATGGTGCATAATTATGTGTTTAATTAGATATTTCAAAGATTTTAATGGAGGATCCCTTTAATGGAGCTGCTAATCTAAGGCTAACGCTAACCAAAAGAGTGAAATCAGGACGTTAAACATGTTAAAGTCATTGATCTCTTTCACTCTGTCCCCATCAGAAAAGAGACCCCATGGTTCTGTCCAAGAAGCCCAACAACGTCTGCTCGGCAGGAGTCAACTACACGCCCAACCTGACCAAGGACGTGTCCATCTCCACCATCTCTAACACCACGTCGGTGCAGCTACGCGCCTCCGACACCAAGGTGGCCGACCCCAAGAAGACCTACAACAGCGTCAGCAAGATTGACAAGATGTCCAGGATAGTTTTTCCGGTTCTGTTTGGCACCTTCAACCTGGTCTACTGGGCTACGTACCTCAACCGGGAGCCGGTGGTTAAAGGTGTGGTCACCTCCACGTAAAGTCTTGCGGGAAGTTTGTTGGGAAATGTACAAATATCGGAGCTCGAAGGACCAAAACAACTCTGAGCTTTTTAACGGATGGATACAAGGCTCCTTACGACTCTGCTGCTGCTGCTGCTTTTCACGGCCCAGAAAAAGAAAAGCTGCTCAATTCTGAAGCTTCAGAGCTTTTGCTTTCTTCATCTACCACGCTGCAGTCTGCATGACGCTATAGGGGAACTCCTCATTTTAACGTTTTGGACTTACACACCATGGCTACAAATTTAACAAAAAAACTCTAAAACTCAAACATTCACACGTCAGTTTAAATGCACTGAACATCATCCAGATGTGGAGAAACATCTCTAATGACTAATGCTGCAAGTGCATTAATAATGAAGATCTAATGTATAACCCCGCCCCCCTCAGGTGGGTGCTCGTGTCTTTAATCGTTACATATTTTACTTGAAGATTCAACTGAATGCTGCGAGCTCGAGACTCCCAACGGAATGTTTAGTTCAAGGTGAAGCATGCTTTATTTAGAGAAACAGAAAAGTCATTAAAAGTTCATTAATTATTATTAATTTATGTTGGGAGAAAAAAAAGGTATTTTTCTAAACCAATGGTAGAAGCCTGAGCCTCAGCAAACCACGCCCCCTTTAAACCCAAACAGGAAGCAGTGAAGCAGCTACTGAAGTGCAATTCTGTCATGTTTTGGTTCATCAAATTTGTATCATTTGTGCACAATTTATCAAGAAACGTCCTCGTTTGGACTCGAACAAGCCTTGAAGCCGCTAAGGATTGTGGGTAATCATGTAAATAAGATTTAGTCTGATTTGGACGTTCACTTTAGGAGTAAGTTATGTTCTTTCTGCTCTTTGTGTTTACACACGTGTATGTTTGTGTTCTATATACATGTATGAGACAATCTCAGGAACTAAAAGAGCCGCCACACTCGCTCATGTGGGCGGAGCCTCTGGAGCCACGCCCTGATGTGGGAAATCACAGCAGCTGCTCCTGGATCTGTTGGGATCTCATACTGGTTTGATGTATGTTAAAAAATCACTGCTCTATAAGAGTGTTGAATGATGGGGAGTTTAAAGCAGTGGTTCTCAACCTTTTTTAGGCCGCAACCCCCAAAATAAAGGTCCCAGAGAGCGGGGACCCCCACTGTAGCTGAAGGTGGTTGAACACAGACATGAACATTGAAGAACAGTCATGTGGAGACAGGACCATCTATAAGGGGGAATAAAGGAGAGATTTTTGGGGTCCATCCATAAAGTCAGTAAAATGATGGTCTATTGTTCTATGAATCTGTGATAACCACATTTATTTATTCATCTGAATAATATCCACTGTTATCCAGGAACGTTTATTATTATTATTATTACAGTCATCTTAAAGATGGAAATCCTGGTTTTAATCACTAATAAAATGGTTCAAAGTGAATAAAAAAGGTGAAAAAGGGATTTTAAAAACCACAGAAAATGGTTAAAAGTTGCAAATTAAAGTGTCAATATTGGAACAATTAGTTTAAACTGACAAATAACGGGCATAAGAAACCGTGAATGTGGTTAAATTGGCAAAAATAATCATGAAATACAGTGAAAGTAGTTAAAAAGTGACAATAATAGGTCAATATACAGTATGTGACATTAGGTGGTAAAGGGTTTATAAGTGCTGAAAATGTCTGGAAAGTGGAAAAAATGTGTAGAAAAGACATTGAAATGTGATGTAAAAGTGTCAGAAATGGGAGAAATGTAGCAAAAATACATTAAAAGGAGCAAAAATATGTTAAGAAAAAGTGATGAAAATAAGTTAAAATATAAAAAATTTGATGGAGTTGCAGAAAAAGGGTAAAAATTGGTTGACCCCAAGGTTGAAAACCCCTGGTTTAGGGTGTGTTGGTGTCAGTTTTTCTACAAACACACATTATTATTATTATTATTATTATTATTATTATTATTTATTAATTATCCAAGGATCAAAAAGGCTGAGAAACGTTACACTTTTCCACTGTTTCCTCATCTTTTCCTGTTTACGTACTTTACTGCTTATTAATCGTACCAAACATCATAAACGTGATCAATCACATCACTAGGGCTACGTTAGCCACACTGCTAACCCTCAATTTAGATTGACATACTTTTATGAGAAAAAAAAAATCACAAATTATACAAATCTGGTCCAAAGTAACATTAAAAAATTCACATATGTTAATTTTAGCACTTTTTACAGGCCATTAGCGCCCATCTGCTGCTCCACCATCCAATCATCATCCATTTAACCATCTCGCCAAGAAGCCCCGCCCACCCCTCCTCCCTCTGACACACTCATCTCTGCTTTACATCTGTTGGAAAAAGGATTTATCTCTGCTTAAGTTGCTTTCATTGGTGGGGGGGGGGGGGGGGGGGTAGCCAGGGTCTCCTCATAGAGACGTTAAGCCGCCGCCGCCGCCGCTTACACACTTGTTTTTCTTCTTTTTCGTGGCGTCTGGGCAGTAAATGTAGAAGTTTATCCACAGGAAGTGAAAGACAACTCCCTAATTTTTAACCTTTATCAATATTTGAAAAAAAGTTAAAAAAAAAGTATTTTGCTTACATTTTTACAACAACAACAAAAGAAGTCATTGTATTTGTAGCATGACCTAAAGTCCTTCTTTGTTTCCACTGCTACTGTATTTGTTTTGTGTATTAAATCTGCTCATATCTGAACTAAAACATGACTCACACACGTGTTTTTACACACTATCGTTTCCATATGATAATCTACAGAAGTGTATTTTTACTGTTTTTTGTGTATTTTTGTAGTCGTCTTGTGTGTTTTTGCCATAATTTTGTGTGTTTTTTGCTGTCGTTTTGTGTTTATAGAGACTTTTTGTTTTTGGTTTTGTATATTTTGTGTATATTTGCTGTCGATTTGTGTGTTTGTTGTGATTCTGTAAATGTCTTTTGGTATTGTGTGTTTTTGGAGACTTTTTTTGTCAGCATTTAGAAAAATGACCAATCTTAGCATGACTACAGGAAACAACAATGATGTTGTTTTTGTGTGAAAAAAAAATACACAAATATACAAAACCAAAAACAAAGCAAAAATGGTCCTTTTTGCTTTGTTTTTGTATATTTTTCCTGTTTTTTATGTATTTTTGTCGTGGTATTGTATGTTTTTTGAGTTTTTTTGTTGTCATTTTGAGTTTTTGTAAGTCAAACCTCACTGATGCTCTGATGCTCACATTTTTTACACTCTCGCTGAGTTCTAATCTGTATCATCCATATGATAATCTACAGAAATCCTTTAGTCACATTGTTTATCACAGCCTGTAGGAAAGCTTTACATGCACCACAGTATGCATATATAGTATTTACAGGTATTTATTAATCTGATCACCTCTAACTCTAATAACTGTTTTCAGTAAAAACTGGTCACAGGGTTAATCTGACAAAGACATTTACACACACTGGCCACCAGAGGGCGACAAAGCCCCGAGTCACCGCAGAGGAGGCGTGTTTGGTTTGATTTTTATAGATAAAATGAATCAAATTTAACTCATTATCCCAATTGTTAAACAGCACAGTCGGACTTTATACTGGTTTATATTTTTAAAATACAATTGTAGAAAGTCAGCTTGTTAAACTGACACTACAGATCAATAATAACTTTTTTGGGGAAGGGGCGTGGTTACTGTTTATCCTCATTGATGCAATTTTCACCAAAATACGCGCAGCCGGGCGCGTGCACGTCGAAAATAAAGTTTTAAGTGAATATATGAGACAACAAGATAGAAAATCAGGTTTACATGATAAAATAGGCAATAACATTTAGGGAAATTAACGCAAATTTGATATTTTTGCCTGTTTTTTGGAAGTAATGAAGAGGTCCAGGTTAGTGCGCGTGGCTGATGACTCACCCAAACACACACACACACACACACAGAGGGGAGAACCACCACCTCCACTTCATCCAGCTGCTGCAGCTGTGCACGGACGCACATGAGGCGCAGGAGGAAAAGTGTGTGCGCGTGCGTGCGTGTGTGTGTGGGCGGATGAGGAAGTTCGGGGCGGGGTGGGGGGGGTATTGATGGCTCGCACACCTTGAGCAGCAGCAGCAGCAGCAGCAGCATCAGACCGTGCGTTACCGCGCACCACACCGGACAAACACCCGCGCGTGCAGGGAAAACCATGACAATCAAGCGGCTCGTGGCTCCGCTGCTGGTGCTCCTCCTCCTCCTCCTCCTGCTAAGCTCTGCCCGGTGAGTCTTTACCTGCATCTTTGGATCTTTGGGGGGAGTCAACAGCTGAGGGAGGGGGCGCCACAAGTTGTGCGTGGATGTGAGTTGGCGCGCGTGCACGCGGCGGGCTTCCCCTAAACATCCCCCCCCCAAAATGACGCGCGCTGCGCCAAAATCTGAGGGTCCGATCATCAATTAACCCCCAAACTTCCGTCCGACAGATGTGATCTACTGGATTACGGAGACGACGAGGAGGAGGGTCACCACACCACTGGTAATCAACTGCTGGTTCCCCGGTCGCACCAGGCGGACGCCACACAGATCCTGAACAACCTGCTGAAGGACTACGACAGGACGCTGAGGCCCGACATAGGAGGTGAGGACTGAACCTACTGCAGCATTAAAACTCATCCAAATGCTCAACTTTCCTCATGATAGTGACTATAATCACATCTAAACACAATCCTACATCACTACCACAGCATAGGTTCTCAACCTTTGGGTCAGGACCCCATTTTGGTGTCGCAAGACACTGGGAGGGGGTCACCAGATGCATCCAAGAAACTAAGAATGTTTTTTTGAACAATCTGAGTCCATTTAGCTTATTTTTATCCTTTTTCTGCAACGACACCAGACTTTCCATATTTGAACCTATTTGCATCACTTTTTCTCGCCACATTTTTAAATATGTCAGAACATGTAACAAAGCCAGATGGAGATCTCACATTTCACACTGACTCCATAACAGACATTAAACACCTACTCGTCACCAGATGCCTTCAACAAACATTTGTTTTTAACAATTTCAGCTCATTTTTGCTTATTTTTATCCTTTTTCTGCAACTACACCAAACTCATCATATTTTAACCTCTTTTTTATCACTTTTTCTTGCCATATTTTTGCTTCTTTTAATGTATTTTTGCTACATTTCTAACATTTTTCACACTTCTACATCACATTTTAATGAATTTTCTGCACATTTTTTCTACTTTCCAGACATGTTCATCACTTATAAACCCTTTACAACACTTTTACACCTAATGTCACATATTGACCCATTATTGTCACTTTTAACCTCTTTTAACCAGATTTCATGATTATTTTTGGCAATTTAACCACATTCATGATTTTTCATGCCCCTAATTTTCCAGTCTAAACTAATTGTTCCACTTTTATTTCTATAAAATATAATATATAATATTGACACTTTGAACCCTTTTTACTACTAATTTAATGTATTTAACTTTTTAACCATGTTCTGTGGTTTTTCAAATCCCATTTCACCACATTTCCCACCATTTTTGGTCATTTTTGATCCATTTCATTCCCGATAAAAACAAGGATTTACATCTTGAAGTTAACTTCACATTTTTTGGAGTAATTTTATGTGTATTTCTGTTTTCAGAGTCATTTTTTGAGTTTTTTTTTTAATCATCTTTGTGTTGTTTTTTTCTATAATTTTGTATATTTTTTCAGCCATTTTGTGTATTTTTGTTGTCGTTTTGTGTTGTTTGAAGTCATTTTGTGTATTATTGTTGTCATTTTATTCATTATTTTTGTGTGTTTTCTTTTCTTTTACTGTATTTTCCTGCAGTGTTGTAATTCTTAGTATTTTTAAGATATATTTTAGCTTTTGTTTTGTGTGTTTTTCTGTCATTTTGAAGATGTAAACCAAGTAATGCAGTCACAGTGTGTCTCTAAAAGTAGAGACACACTGGTGTATTTGGACCAAATATTGTTCATAAAAACAGAGTTTGTGCCGCTTGTTTATTATACGTGTCACATCCCCGTTGAAAACGACTGCTGCTGCATTATTCATGCAAAAACATCTTTTTAAAGCTAATAAATACTGTATTTGTGTCTTTCCTGCCAAAGCTCTATGAAATAATCATGTGCACATAGTTCCCTTTTAAAGCCTATTCACGCAGGTAGGGGAACAGCCAATGAGAAGTGAGAGGTGGAGGAGCTAAAGCTAACATTGGTTAGCTTTAGCTCTAATAACAGCTTGGTAAAAGTTTGACTTTTTCAGCTGAACAATAAGAAACGAGCTTTGCTTCTTTTTTCTCTGATGAATCTAGATGTTGAGGGGTTGTGATGATGTGGGCGGGGCTTTGCAGGAGCTCGTCTGACCTTGTGTGTGAGGAGCTCTGGGACCTGGAGTCTAAATCAGCTCCTGATTGGCCCCCACAGCATTTTCCTCCTCTTCAAATCAGAGCTGGAGGCTTTTTGCAGAGTAACAGAGTTCTTCAGCGAGCGACTCTAATCAAACGCTTAAGGTTCAGTTCAGGTGGGCTGGAACCCCCCCTTTCCCCCTATACTCATTACCACACACAGTAGCTCAGCTCACTGTTACTGCTGCAGGCTAACGCGTCTCAACACTGAGTTTACACAGGAAACATTACAGGGTTTGTGTTTTTCTGTTGTCATTTTGTGTTTTTGGGGTGATTTTGTGTGTATTTGCTGTTGATTTGTGTGTTTTTGTCATTTTTATTGTAAATGTATTAGTCATTTTGGATATTTTTCTCTCATTTTGTGTGTTTTTGCTATCGATTTGTGCATTTTTATTGTTGTTTTGTAAATTTCTTTGATATTTTGTACATTTTTCTCTTATTTTGTGTATACTGTATTTGCTGTATATTTGTGTTTTCATTGTTGTTTTGTACATTTCTTTGTTGTTTCATATATTTTTCTTTTATTTTGTGTATATTTACTATCGTTTTGTGTTGTATTGTAATTGTTCGGCAGTCGTTTTTATCCAAAAGTTAAAAGGTTTCACACACAAAAAAACACTCAGTATCTACTTTTCAAAGTAAAAGCGCAGAATAATTTGCTGGGAATTTGATGCACTTGTTTGAATGTGTGCTACACTCGTGTTATTAGCGTTTAAGTTGCATCACCAGTGGAGATGAGGATAACCAATTAGGAGTGGGCTTCTAAAAAGCTGCTGCACAGGATTCTAAAGCTCTGTGGAGTCGTCATATCAGCATAGAATTATAGAACTGTGAAGAAACACATCCAGATCATTTCTGAGAGGAAAACAAAATGCAGTAAGAGTTAAATTTGTTAGAGATCCCATCAACACATCGCTGTATTCTGCATAAAATATTAATCCTTCAATCAAACGCTGTTTCACCTATAAATTATGGACAGATCTGTGCAGCGAGAACAACACACGTCACGTGTGTGAGATTTATACGATAAAAACTCAGGAAACGACCTGAGGAAATACAAGATAAAGTCCAAGAGACGCAGAATGAAACAACACGGCTTGATTCTAACGCTTCGCCGACTACAAATACAATTACTGAGATGCAAATGACTGCACGGTGACCAATTTTGGAGAAAAGAAAACTCCGTACGCACAATAAAAAAAACTTAAATTAGGACAAAGAATACAAGTGAGAAACCAGTCGACTGAGACGCAGAAGAAGTCAAACTGGAAGGATTTTAAAATGTTACAAAGTGCTGCAAAACTTATGGAAGCATATTGTATTCACGTGGAAAAACAAAAACAGATTTTAATGAATTATTTATTTGATTTGTTTTTCGGCTTATTTATTTCATGTTTTTTTTTTTTTTTATTGAGACCATATATGGGCGGCTTGTTTAATTTCATAATTAATTGATTTCCAAGTATCTCGATAATTTACAAAAACAATTGGCACGAAAAACCGAAAAATTATTTTGAAAAATAGGGAGAAAAAACGGAAGAAAAACGTAAAAAATAATTTGTTAAATTACTCCAAAAAAACTGCAAAAAATGACCAAAAAAAAAAAAAACAGAAGAAAAAAATTGTCAGAAAAACAGAAAAAAACAAAGAAAAAAAAACAAAGTAATGCAATACACTTCCATAAAAACTTATGAAGAAGAATAGAAAAAGCCACCAAGTTTTATTTCTAATTATTCAAAAACAAACAAAGGGACCTCTGGACAAATAAGTTTAACCAAAAAAGTTAAGCAAATGCTTGTGACACACTTAAAATTAGTGCAACATTAGTCCTGACAACGTGCACAAACTCCACCAGCACGTGCACCAAACGATGAATTCAAATCAAAGCACAAACCCAAAGCTGAACTGACAGGAAGTCCAAAGCCTAATTATTTCCCGAGCAGCAGAAAACAGGCCAAACAAAGCAAAGTGGAACGAGGGCACGGCCTCAATGTTCACACAGAGCTGCAGTCACCATTAGTTTCACATCATTTAACACATTTCTACATCATTCAACACATTTTTAGATCATTTAACAGCTTTTTAAGTCCTTTAACAGCTTTTTAAGTCCTTTAACAGCTTTTTTCACTCACAATAACAACTCGTGCTGCTTTTTGTTTCTCTAAATAATCAGGAAAATGAAAAGATGTGGATGTAAACCTCGTTTGTTTACAGAAAAAGGATGAAAACAGTTCAAACTCTGAGGTTTGGTAGTAGACAATGAAGCAGAGAAGAAGAGCTCTCCTAAGGGACCTTTAATATTAATAAATAATACATCAATTTCATATAGCGCTTTCTGATAGACACTCAAAGTCACTTTACAGAATTAAGGCATTATTCTTTCACGCTACACTCAGTGGTGGTAAGCTACTATTGTAGCCACAGCTGCCCTGGGGCAGACTGACGGAAGCGAGGCTGCCATAGTGCGCCATAGGCGGGAGGGAAAAGATTTTAGTCAAAATTTGTAAGAACAGTGGAGGATCCCTTTAATTGGATCACTCACTCACACATGCTGTCCCTCTGAGGGACACAGAGCATAGATCAGATGTTTGGTGTCTATCTCTCAGCCTGAGTGTTTTTCTTTGTTAGATTCTAAATATTTGACAGAAAACAAAACAGTTAGAGACAAAATCCTGAATGAAGGGAAAAAGCAACATCTGTTTGTATATGGAGTAAACATCACACACTAAAGGTCTAAGGGACTGAACATGTGTTTGATATCTAGTAATAATAATGCAGTGGGATCTATAAATAGGCGTCTCCTCTCACCGTGTCCAGATGTTTGACTGGAGTCAGCAAACACTCACTGTCTGTGTTAATAATGGACGTAAACAAGCAGACTGTGTCCTGTGATAAGAACCTCTGTCCTCTGCTTTACCACCACTGATCAGTGATGGAAACAGAGCAACATAATTTATTATTCTGATAGAAACAGATTCAAATATTAACTTCAGAACTTCCTGCTCAGCAACACAGACTCAGCTAGACTTTTATCTGGAGAGATTTGTCTCAAAAATATTCACAAATACAATTACACGTGTTTTTTAGATTTTCACGTGTTTTTTAGATTTTATCATGTGTTTTTTAGATGTTCACATTTTTTTTTTTCACGTGTTTTTTTAGATTTAAAATTTTTCAGATTTTCACTTAATTTTTTAGATGTCCACCAGTTTTTTTTATTTTTTTTCATGTGTTTTTTAAATTTTCACGTTTTTTTTAGATTTAAAGTTTTTCAGATTTTCAGTTATTTTTTTTAGATGTTCACATTTTTTTCACGTGTTTTTTAGATTTTATTATGTGTTTTTTAGATGTTCAAATGTTTTTTTTAATCTTCACGTGTGTTTTTTTTTTAATTTTCACATTTTTTAGATTAAAAGTTTTTCACTTATTTCTTTAGATTTTAATTGTAGATTTTGAATTTAGATTTTAATTGTGTTTTTTAGATGTTCAAATGTTTTTATTTTCACGTGTTTTTTTAGATTTAAAATTTTTCAGATTTTCACTTCATTTTTTAGATGTCCACCAGTTTTTTTTTATTTTCACGTGTTTTTTTTTTTTTTTAGATTTTCACCTGTTTTATTATTTTCATGTGTTTTTTAAATGTTCACGTTTTTTTTAGATTTAAAGTTTTTCAGATTTTCACTTGTTTTTTTTAGATGCTCACATTTTTTTTTTTAGATTTTCACGTGTTTTTTAGATTTTAAATTTTTCAGATTTTTACTTAATTTTTAGATTTTCACATTTTATGGATTTTCACGCGTTGATTTTTTCAGATTTTCACACATTTTTCAGACGTGTCAGACAAATGAGAAAAATCTGAAAAATACATATGAAAATTGTAGAATATTTTTGAGAGCGATGCCTCTCATGGTGTTAGTCATGTGGCTGTAATCGCCCATGGCTAACAAGCCATTGATCCCCAGTGAACGACCAGGTCACTGCAATCATATCTGCTATTATTGTCTGCCCTGCAAACGTCTGGTGCTCACAATTAAGTCTGTGGGAGTCTGAGAGTCGCTGTGCATGTAAATCACCAGCGTCCCCGTCAGGCCTGATATGCATCTGCACTCACCGCTTGGCCTTTCTTACATCACTTTGCACACAAATCATATGGATATGAGGCGAGTGTGTGTGTGTGTGTGTGTGTGTGTGTGAGATGGACTTCAGAGAGCCAGGTGTGAGACACAAATAGAAACTATTCCTGAATCCTTCCCTCCCTTCCTCTGAACATCTAATGAAAAATGTTTGAGTATAAATGTGATTAGAACCATTATTAATCTCTATTAGTGCACGAGGAGACTTTACTAGTGATTCAAAAGGTCAACTAGTTAACATGATATGTTAATAGGGGACAGGGAAAGTAAATTAAGGCTTTCCATTGGCTTTCAAAATATTCCAACCAATCAGGGCCTTTATTTTTCTCTTTTTCTTTTTGCAACCAATCAATAAATCCTGGATTTGGTTCTAATCCCTCCTACTTCATTTACATTAGGTCTACTAGTACTACTAGTAAATCTATTGGCTTTACTAGTACTACTAGTACGTACTACTAGTAGACTATTAACATTCTACTAGTACTACTAGTACGTACTACTTGTACTACTAGTAGACTATTAATATTCTAATAGTACTACTAGTAGAATGTTATTAGTCTACTAGTACGTACTACTAGTAGACTAATAACATTCTACTAGTACTACTAGTAGACTATTAACATTTTACTAGTACTACTAGTACGTACTACTAGTACTACTAGTAGACTATTAACATTTTACTAGTACTACTAGTACGTACTACTTGTACTACTAGTAGACTATTAATATTCTAATAGTACTACTAGTAGAATGTTAATAGTCTACTAGTACGTACTACTAGTAGACTAAAAACATTCTACTAGTACTACTAGTAGACTATTAACATTCTACTAGTACTACTAGTAGACTATTAACATTTTACTAGTACTACTAGTAGACTATTAACATTTTACTAGTACTACTAGTACGTACTACTTGTACTACTAGTAGACTATTAACATTCTACTAGTACTACTAGTAGACTAATAACATTCTACTAGTACTACTAGTAGACTATTAACATTTTACTAGTACTACTAGTACGTACTACTTGTACTACTAGTAGACTATTAACATTCTACTAGTACTATTAGTAGACTATTAACATTCTAATAGTAGTACTAGTAGAATGTTAATAGTCTACTAGTACGTACTACTAGTAGACTAAAAACATTCTACTAGTACTATTAGTAGACTATTAACATTCTAATAGTAGTACTAGTAGAATGTTAATAGTCTACTAGTACGTACTACTAGTAGACTAAAAACATTCTACTAGTACTACTATTTTAAGTGTTTGAGTACAAAAAAGTTTGTGAGTGCACGAGTAAAACAAAATCATCTACTAATTGGCAATTTTGTGTCACTAGTGGTACTAGTAAAGTTTAGATTCTTTACTAGTGACATATTTGAAGTCTACTAGTACTACTAGTAACACTAAATCAACTCTACTACTAGTAGATGATTTTACTTTACTAGTTAGGTCTAACTATGCACTAGTGCACCAAACACCTTTACTAGAAAAACATTTACTACTAGTACACTTAAAATATCTCACTAGTAGTACTAATAGAATGTTTTTAGTCTACTAGTAGTACTAGTAAAGCCACTAGTAGTACTAGTAGACCTAATGAAGTAGGAGGGATTAGGACCAAATCCAGCTCTCTGATTGGTTGGAATACTTTGGAAATCCAATGGCAAGCCTGAATTTACTTTCCCGCCTCCTTATTAGCATATGATGCTAACTTGACACCTTTTACTTGACTAGTAGCGTCTACTCCAGCACTCGTAGAGTTTAATAATGGTTAATATCACTGATTCATTCATAACAGATGTTCTGCAGCGATGCATCAGGGTTTATAGGAGGGAACGTCTGACCCACTTCTGAAACAGAACCTGTGGGAGGAACAAATCAGAACGTTGTGTTCCTAGCAGCAGCTTTGGGAGCTCAGACTGTTAGACTAACCACTGATTTTTAAAAACACATTCATCTTCTTACGTGATGGATGGCTAATGAAGTTGCTCCTAACATCGTTAGTCTTGTTCAGACAGATGCACTCTGTACTTGTGCATGTATAATGATTATGAGCAATAATAATGTTTTAAACGGCTTAAATACGCTTTATTTACACAAATGATGGCGTTAAAGTTGAATTTAATCCATCAAAATGGTGAAAAATGACTGCCTTACTGTAGAATTATAAAGGGTTTATTTCTGTATGGATTTCTCCTCCCACACACTATAGATGAACAACATGCCACTATTTCTCACTATGTGTCACTATACTGTCACTCTTCATATTTTCCCACGGTCTGTAAATCTGTGCTGTACCTACAGCTTTTCATTTCCATTAGTTGTTATGTTCACCTCAACATTTCTATTTCAATTAAGCATAAAAAACCACGTGGAGTCACAGTACCAGCAAAGATTCTACTTTTACTCAATATGCTTTTATTTTGAAAATAAAGTGTAGGCTGGAAATAAATTTAAAAAATGCTGCGATTATGGGTGTGGCTCCTGGAGCAGTTAAGACACGCCCATTCTATACGATAAGATAAAATCTCCAAAAAACCATCTATGCTATGCTAACTAGCTACTCCCACAGGTTTTTAGAGAAGGGGGCGGAGCCAACAGTGATGTAAGAAGCCACTATAACATTACAAACTAGGGCTGTACATTGCCATGAATCTGACGATACGATGAATGCCATGATACGACATACATTAAGATATATTGTGATATCAATAATTACAAATGTCAACTTAACAAGTACAACATGCCATGAAATACAATTTCATTGTTTTCCAACTTTTTCAAACTGTCAAATTACATTTTTCAAAAAAGTCACTTTTACTTCTACAACAGATTCTGGTTTTGTTAAGTTCTTAAATTATTTAAAAAAAATAACCACATCTATCGATAAAAGTGTCCAGTATGTTCTACAAGGTCAGATGGTGCGTTCACTGACACCTAGTGACCGGGAGTCTACGTGCTATGCAAATGTTAGCGACATTAAATGTTTGGTTTTTTTTTTGTTAAAAAACATGATTAAAACATTTTTTTTGGACATTTTTTGGATTGATAGGATTATTACGCGCTGAAGTATCGCGATTTATCGCTGAATGAGTTTTTTTTATCACAGCCAATAGCAACATTGAGGGCAGTCACTCACAATAAACGTGACTTCAGCGATACAGTAGATCTAATCCTCAGCATTAGGTTTATTAGGCACGTTTTTAATGTATTTATACGGTGGAACCGTCGTTTGTGGTCGTCTTTGAGGTTCTCTTTGAGGTTCTCCACAGGCCTTCTCCCGTCCCATATCTCCACAGAGCTGACATTTGGCACCAAAGGACAAACCTCACCACGGCCTCTTCAAATGTTTCAAAATCAGGTGACATTTCATTCGATGAAGGAGAGGATGTTGATGTAGAGGCTCCTCCCACTGAATGACTTCTCCTTTTGATGTTGGTGGCACTGTGTTGCCATGGCGACACCTTTTTTTTTGTGTGTGCTGACCAGCATTATGATGATAATAACCTACTTACAGGTTAGATGAGATGAATTAATTCCATCTATTTTACATAAATTATAAAAATAAATCATGCAAATGAAGAGAAAAGTAGAAAGGAGGGATTCTAAGGAGCAGGGACTGACAGAATCTTTGCCCCTCCCCCCCCCAAGCCCAGCCCAGCATTCCTCATTTAATGGGAAAGCACAAAGGAATGGCCTAGTAATCCTGTCCAGCTTCTGACCCCACAGTGAAGTGGAATAGGATGGAGCTGCGTTAGGATCATGGCTCACACGTTAAATCCATTTTGTTTCGTTGTGAGGTGTTAAAAAGTAGGTGACATGAGGGCAGTGATGGCTTTATTCTACTTTTTACACACGTTTATAGTGTCAAAAAGGGATTTTATGTATCAGTGGTTCTCAACCTTGGGGTCGCGAGACACTGAGAGGTGGTCACCAGATGCCTTCAAGAAGCTAAGAGTATTTTTTTTTTTAAATTTGACCTCATTTTTGCTTTATTTTAACTACTTTTTACTACAAGTAAGGCAAATTTATTTGTATAGCACAGTTCATACACAAGGCAACTCAATGTGCTTTACATGATCAAACATTCAACTGTTTAAAATCAATACTAACATTTAAAATCATCAACAAACACATGACATCATCAACATGACCATAAATCTCTCTCAATCATACGCAGTAGAGAAAAAAAGTTCCTTTAACTTTGATTTAAAAATGTTCACATGTGATGCTGACTTCAGCTCTGCTGCAGTTTGTTCCACTTCTTTGCAGCATAACAACTAAACACAGCATCACCATGGTTACTGTGAGCTCTGGGCTCCACTATCTGACCTGTGTCCATAGATCTCAGAGACCTGCTGGGTTCATACCTGACTAACATCTCACTGATGTATTCTGGACCAAACCCATTCACACATTTATAACCAGCAGCAGAACTTTACAGTCTCCTCTGAGGCTGACTGGGAGCCAGTGTAAAGACTTTAAAACTGGACTAATGTGTTCTGACCTCTTTGTTCTGCTGAATGTCAGATCTGAGTCAATCAGAACACCAAGGTTTTTGACTTGGTCTTTATCTTCTAAAGATCTAGACTCAGATACTTGCTGACAGCAGTCCTCTTTTCATTGTTACCAAAGACAATCACCTCCATCTTGTCATGGTTTAGTTGAAGGAAGTTTTCACTCATCCATCAGTTTACTTTTTCTAAACAGTCACACAACACCTCAATGGGACCATAGTCATCTGGGTTCAGTGATAGATATAGTTGTGTGTCATCTGCGTAGCTCTGATAATCAACCTTACAGTTGTGTAAAATGTGTCCTAAAGGAAGCATATAAAGGCTAAACAGAAGAGGTCCAAGAACAGATCCCTGAGGAACCCCACAGGACATTAGTTTACAATGCGTTGCTCCTCCAAGTAGAACTTAAACCATTACTTTAACATTTAGTCCAACCCATGTTTACATTCTGTGCAACTACATTGTATGATCTACAGTGTCAAATGCAGACTTAGATCCAACAGAATGAGAACAGATACTTTTCCGGAATCACTATTTTCAAATCCACCAAACTCACCATTTTTTAACCTATTTTCATCACTTTTTCTTGCCATATTTCTGCTCCTTTTAATGTATTTTTGTTACATTACTCACATTTCTGACACTTCTACATCACATTTTGATGCCTTTTCTACACATTTTTCTACATTCCAGACATTTTCATCACTTATAAACCCTTTCTACCACTTTTACACCTAATGTCACATATATTGACCCATTATTGTCACTTTTAACCTCTTTTCACCAGATTTCATGATTATTTTTGCCAATTAAACCACATTCACCATTTGCCATGCCCGTTGTTTGCTAGTTTAAACTAATTGTTCCTACTTTTTATATTACATTATCCTCATTTCTGCCACTTTTAAGCCAATATTGACACTTTGAACCCTTTTTTACCACTTTTTCTGTCTGTTTTTGACCAACTTTTAACCAATTTCTGCGGTTTTAAAACCTTATTTCACCATGTTTCTGTTCTGGTGCACGTGCAGATGAGCTTCTGAGCCTCCATTGTTTTTCTGCTGCTTGTGTGATTTAACTAAGCTTCTCCCTCCATGAATGACTCGACTGCTACTGTTACCACTTTGTCTTTTTAATGGCTTTTTGAGTCAGAATGTGTAACTCATAGATTTCCATTATTGACTTTAAAATTCTTGGCCAGGTGATTTTTCTTGTGATTTTGCTCCATTAGACAGATATTGAGTGAGTGTAGGTGTGCTGCTGATCCAACGGGAAGGAATTCCTCCTCCTTTTACTGTTTTAATGAGAGCTGAGAACTCAGAGGACTTCCCTGTTCAAGATAATTAAACACCTTTAACCCAACAATGTGGAATTAGCCTTGGTTTCAACCAGCGTTGGAAGTTTATCATCAGTGTGCGTTCATTCATCGGATCAGAAGAGACGTTTTCTGAGCTGCAGATGGATTTATGAACATATTTCTGAATGAATTCATCACGTTAATAGATTCTTCATTCTCGATGGAGGAGGAAGTGCACGTTTCACCCTAAACTGAACCATTAGAGCATCGCAGCGTTTCCCAGCACCACCAGCAGCAGCTTTAACATCCGTCACAGCTAAAGACACGCTGAGGATTTAATTAGCCGTGGCGTCCGTCAGGTACACAATGAATTATGCATGATTTCAACAACAGAGATTTTCTGCAGCGTCAGACCAAAGGGAAAAGTCTGTAGAAGTCCCAACACGGGGTCCCCGGCCTAGCGACCAAATGCAGAAGAGTGTTTATAAAGCGCCACGTGTGTCACCCTGGAGACCAACAAACGTGTAAACACATCACGCTGAAGGTCACGCCCTCAAAACTTGTGAGACGGGACGTCTGGAAGAATAACATTTGCATTCGCTTGTGCACAAACATGAAATGTTTGTGAAATTTTAATGAAGCGCCTGAAAACTGAAGAGCTGAGTTATTGTCGGCTTTAGCTTTAGTTCATCATAAAACTGTGAGCATGACGACATGAGAACAGATTTAAAGGTAATAAATGTAAGAAACGACAACTATAATAATAATAATGACAGCAATAAGAATGAATCTGATGATCCAAACAATAATACCAAGCAATAAAGTATATGTGAGATAAATAAACCTATAAAATAATATATTACTATTGACAGAGTAAGTGGGAGTCGTGGGAAAATGAATAAAGGATAAAATCAGCTCCAATAAATTAAGTTTACTCATAAATAACAGTGATTGAAACCACATTTATTTATTCATCTGAATAATATCCACTGTTATACAGGAACGTTTACTATTATTATTATAGTCATCCTAAAGATGGAAATCCTGGTTTTAATCACTAATAAAATGGGTTCAAAGTGACTAAAAATGGTGGAAAAGGAGGTGAAATGGGATTTTAAAAACTACAGAAATTGGTTAATAGTTGTAAATTAAGTGTCAATATTTGAATAATTAGTTTAAAGTGGCAAATAATGGGCATGACAAATGGTAAATGTGGTTAAATTGGCAAAAAATAATGATGAAATCTGGTGAAAAGAGGTTAAAAGTGACAATAATGGGTCAATGTGTTTATAAGTGTTTATAAGTGTTGAACATGTCTGGAATGTGGAAAAAATGTGATGTCGAAGTGTCAGAAATGTGAGTAATGTAGCAAAAATACATTAAAAGGTGCAAAAATATGGTAAGAAAAAATGATGAAAATAGGTTAAAATATGTTTAGATGTAAAAACAAAAACTAAAAATGAGCAAAAAATGGGCTTAAATTGTTTAAATTTTCAGAAAAAAAATCATTATTCTGCAAATGGTGGCTAATCTTAACCAGGAGATTAACCGTTCTGGTTAGCTTTACCAACTCTATTCCTCCTCCAAAATAAAATCTGGAGAACTGTAGAGAAGTTTATCATGTGTGCTGACAGCCTGTCGTCTGACATTATTCCATAAAGTGTTTCAAACACATTTCAACCACTTCAGGGCGAGATTTTATCTTCCAAATTGGAACGATGAGCAGAAATACTAAAGTTAAGTGAATAATAAAAACGCTGCAGTAATGCTTTCAATGGGACGTTGCAGTGACTGAGAAAAATAAACCTCAACTGTTTTTTTTATAAAACCCATGAAGCCCCTAAAGACGACCTGTGTATCAGATCTGTTAAATTAGGCAGCGCTACACGTCGTTTGTTACCGTTCATATAGTTTATCTGTTTTAAAGCAGCTCAGTGTCTGCATGTTGGATGGAGAGGATGGAGTTAAAGACCAAACCTTCACACGTACCACAGCTCTGCAGTTATTAAATATGGGGACAGATTTGTCTCAAAAATATTCACAAATACAGTATATCCACGAGTTTTACATGTTTTTCAGATTTTTTTAGTTGTTTGTTAATGATGTTTCTAAAAAACACGTGAAAATCTAAAAAAAACATGTGAAAATCTGAAAAATACATGAAAATTTAAAAAAAAAAACACATTAAAATAAAAACATAAAAATCTAAAAAAAAAAGCCAGGTGAAAAAAAGTGAAAATCTGAAAAATACATGAACATTTAAAAAAAAAAAAAAAAGTTAAAATTCCCCCAAAAAACATTAAAATAAAAGAAACACGTGAAAATCTAAAAAAACGAATGTGAAAATCTAAAAAACACGTGAAATCGAAAAAAAAAAAACACACAAAATCCCAAAAACATGAAAATCTGTAAAACACAAAAAACCAAAAAAAAAAAACATGTGAAAATGGTGGATATATTGGTGAATATTTCTGAGACTAATCTCTCCCCTTGTAATTTAACACCAGCATCGTCCTCAAACTCGAGCCCGATTTAATCATTCTCACACATTCCTTTCTTCGCAGCAAAGCCGACTGATGTCTGTTTCCATGGTTACAAAGAGAGCAGAATCAGCATCACAATGGAAGCCTTTTCCAAACACACACACACTCTTTTCTTTTTAAAATGACAAAGTTACAGTTTGGTTTCCAGGGATGGAAAAACAAATGGAATGTTTGTGAGAGGAAACATCTGAGAACATCTCAGCACCTACAGTAGTTACAACTAATGAAAAGCATCAAATAAAGAGCTGGAGGTACAGTCTGACATTTCACACTAACGTTAAGTAAATAAATCCATTATGATGAGATGTTGGATCAATTTAATTAAGAGCCTTTTGTCCAATTCAGACTCAGCTTTTTCTCTTTTTAGTTTCTGTGTGATTCACTTTGTGGCAGCAGTGTGTGTGTGTGTGTGTGTGTGTGTGTGTGTGTGTTCGTGCCATGTGGGCTCAGCTGTAAATAGATGGAACATCCAAACTGAGTCTTCTGCAGTGGACAGTCATGTTTTAATGTGACTATTTCTAACATTTCCTCCTATTGAGGACAGGCTGAAATCCTCCTGTTCTTTAGCTAAAGTTTACTCAGTCGCTCCTAGGCTGCTTTTATTTATTATGTATTTATTTACAGTATTTATGTATTTATTTGTGTGGCTCCATTAGACAACTGACAGTGACTGCCCAAGGTTTCAAAAATTTGGAAAATTCATCTGAAATTTACATTAGGGACAAATTTGGGGATAAAACATGTCTGATACTTATTAACATTGTTTTCAGTAAAAATATGACCCACTGAAATACCAAATATGTATTTCTTCATATAGCAGAAAAATCCTAGATTTCTGATTCCACTAGTCATTTTTTTTGTATCGCAGGTTTCTTTCTACTTTCCACCTTAACTCCAGTTTTTGCTGTTTTCCATATTTTTGTACATTTCTGTACTTTATTCCAGTTTTTCCCACATTTAAATGTGTTCATTTTTTGCACTACTTTTTATGGTCCTACTAAAGCTTTTACTTAAAACATGGAAAATCTACATTTTTTTTTTTCACTTTTTGGCACGTTGTGTTTTTTATTTTTGTCAATTTCTGACCTCGGTTTAAGTGTATTAATAATTTTTTGCACTAGTTTCTATGGTCCTATTAAAGCCTTTATTAAAAAGAGAAAAAAAATTCAAAATGTTTTTACTTTTTTACCTCCAATTTTTTGGTCAATTTCTGTACTTTCTAACCCCTCATTTTTTCACTAGTTTTTACGACCCTACTAAAAAAATAAAATCCATTTTTTGTACTGTACTTTACTTCAGTCTAATCCCCGTTAAGTGTGTGTATTTTTCACTAGTTTTCAGGGTCGTACTAAAGCCTTTAATAAAAAAAAATGAGTTGTCATTTGTTTTCCTTCCTTCCAATACCACGACTTATCTCCATTCTCCAGTGTTTTGTCCATTTCTGTACTTTACTTCAATCTAATGCCCATTTAAGTGTTTATCATTTTTCAAGTTTTCATCAACCGTATCCATGGAAACCCCAGAACAACCTTCTGATGATGATTTTATAAAAAGCCTGTAGTCCATTACCTATTTGTGATAATAGAGTAGAAAGACCTTCATCATCCGTACGCACATAAATAAATAAAACACTATTTATCTGACAACGAATCATCAGTTTTAAGGCCCAAAATAATGTTAGTCCAGACCGTCTTTAGTTCATCAAAGTACACAAGTTTAGTACACATGTACACAAGTCCCACTAATGTTTCCCACTGTAATGAAAAAGCATAAATGAAGGATAGCATTATCCAGTGACGTGCCGTCAGGGTAGGCAAGGTATGCAGTGCCTACCCAAGGGTGAATTGATATTTTGATTATTTGTGTTAATTATCCTTTTTTTTTTTAATAATATAATTATAAATTATTTATTTTTCCATTTCCAATAGCCTACAGTACCTATAAGTTTGAAAATGTCCGCATTTTGAGAGTTTCATAGCCCAAATTACTAAACTAAGCTATTTCCTGGAACAGCTGCACAGTCTTTTTTTTTTTTTTTTCACTCCGCTGTAAGGCAGAGGGAGGCCACGCCCCCTGCCAAAGGCACGTTGCTCCTCTGCCTCCGTTCCCATTGCGTGTTTTTATGTGTTTGTGCATGCGCAGTCAGGTCCCCAAGATGACAACCATTTACGTCCAAAGGCAGCGTAGAGAGCTGTCTTTGGACGTAACCGCGCTATGCTAAATGCTATACGTAAGTCAGCTACAGTCAGGATGACAGCGCTAGAGATGATAGAGAAACTTTGTTTTGAGGAAAAACTACAGCTTTTAAAAGATGGAGACCAACACTTGAGCTACCAGACCTTCAGCTAAGGTAAGATCAGAACATGTTTCATACTTTTCACAGTGAATGGAACAAAAGGAAGGATTGACTTTGTGGATGCTCCTCACTGAGGATGTTCTAAGTTGTTGTTGTTGTCATTTTCTCCATGTTTCTGTGTTTCCAACAGAAACAACAGATGTGCTGTCGTGTCATGAGATATATGTTGTTGGGAGAGTATGGAGGCTATATTAAATTATTGTTTATGTTTCTTTAATAGTGTTTATGATGTTGATTTTGTTAGATGATAAATACTTGTTCATGTGGATCTTATTGGGTTCTTTCTTATTATGAATTTTATATTTTGATAAGCGCATTGAGATGACTTTGTTGTAAAGTTGTTTATACAAATAAAATTGATTTGAATTGAATTAACACTTGACAGCAGAAACATATGAAATTGTCATTGTTGGTCTCGGTTTGCAACGTGCCTACCCAGCCCTAGTGGTCACGGCACGTCACTGGCATTAGCATTATAATGATCATAATTACATGAAACGATGGTGTGATCAGTGTGTGTACCAGTGGTTAATGGTTACAGTGTGGGCTCACGTCACTGACGTCAAACGTTTATTTTTAAAAAGCTGATTTGCATCTACCTCTGGCTTTCACTCATAATTGTAATCACATGGTTGATCATTAATTACAGTTATGACATCATTATAATTAATTTTAATCCTATCAAAACTGTTGAACAATTGAATCAAATGCAAACCTGTGGAGCCATGTTACGGTTCTATGTCTAATACACATGTATAGTTATATATATAGACTAATAACAAGGTAATTAGATGATAGATAATATCTTTTAGTATATTTTACAGCTGATTTAACTGACCTGTTAGCATTAGACATGCTAACAAAAAGCTAACATAAGAGGAAGTATATGTTTAATAACACTTATCTATTTAAGGCTCAGTAATTGTGATTAATTGAATTTAAACTTCAGTAATTGAGTTAAAATACGGAGGTGAAATGTTTGTTCTCAAACAGTGGTGTTAATCCGACGGCCCCCCTGAGACCCCCAGCATTCCCAGTTCACCGCTCCTTGTCCAGTGAGCAGATGGGATCTAATGGGTGTGTGTGTGTGTGTGTGTGTGTGTGCACCAGAGTGTTTGCCATAGCGCACAACAACGCGTAATACGTTAGTCACGCAGGAATGGTCACGCGGACATGTTGGTCTTTGGTTCTGATGGATAATGTTCTCATACAGATGTGGCCAGTGAGGAAGACGTGGAGCACATGAAGGATGAAGATGAGATCTGTGTGGACCAAGCAGAAAATAGAAATGTTTGATAGATGGATGGTTTCTCTCTCTGAGATCAAAGACTGAACCACAGGCTTCAACACCACACAAATACCAACAATAAGCATCCCACGTGTGCCTTCAAGAAACTACAGATATTTTAGCAACAATTTCAGCCCATTTTTGCTTATTTTTACCCTTTTTCTGCAACTACATCAAACTCTCCATATTTTAACCTATTTTCATCACTTTTTCTTGCCATATTTTTGCTCCTTTTAATGTATTTTTGCTCCATTTCTCCCATTCCTGACACTTTTACATCACATTTCAATGACTTTTCTACACTTTCCAGACATGTTCATCACTTATAAACCCTTTCCACCACTTGTACACCGAATGTCACATATGTTGATCTATTATTGTCACTTTTGAACTTCTTTTCACCATATTTCATATTAGTTTATTTTTGCAAATTTAACTAAATTCAAGATGTTTAATGCCCATATTTTGCAAGTTTGCACTAATTCTCCCTACATTTTGAAATTCCATTATCCACAATTTGCAAATTTTAACCAATTTCTGTGGTTTTTAACCCATTTTATTTATGATTAAAACAAGGATTTACATCTTTAAAATGACTATATACTATGGCCCAAATAATTGTAAACTTCTTAACATTTCTCCATAAAATTTCAATGACTTTTCTGCACATTTTTTACACTTTCCAGACACGTTCAACACTTATAAACCCTTTCCATCACCTTTTCAACTTAATATTACATATGTTGACCCATAGTTGTCAGTTTTAACCTCTTTTCACCACATTTCATGTTTGTTTTTGCCAGTTTAACCATATTCACTGTTTTTAATGCCCGTATTTTGCTGGTTTAAACTAATTCTCCTTACATTTTTAAATTCCATTACCCACAATTTACAGCTTTTAACCAATTTCTGTAGTTTTTAAAATCCCATTTCACCACCTTTTCCATCATTTTTGGTCACTTTGAACCCATTTTATTTGTGATTAAAACCAGGATTTCCATCTTTAAGATGACTATAATAATAATAATAAATGTTCCTGGATAACAGTGGATATTATTCAGATGAATAAATAAATGTGGTTATCACAGATTCATAGAACAATGGACCATCATTTTACTGACTTTATGGATGGACCCCAAAAATCTCTCTCCTTTATTCCCCCTTATAGATGGTCCTGTCTCCACATGACTGTTCTTCAATGTTCATGTCTGTGTTCAACCACCTTCAGCTACAGTGGGGGTCCCTGCTCTCTGGGACCTTTATTTTGGAGGGTCATGAACTGTAAAGGTTGAGAACCACTGCTATAAGTTTTTGAGTAGAACCAAGTTTCTAATCCTCCACCTCTGTTTCAGTCCCAGTTGTTATATTATCGCTGTAGATAGATGTCACAGGAGGGACTGGAGCTGCTCTCCATCATCTCCAGGTGTTTCCATCACACAGTCCAAGCACATACAGACGGAACTGCTCAGCCCTGATGTGACAATTGGTGTTTTCTTTGTCTCACACTCTGCCCTGAGGTTTGTCAGCGTGTGATGGAATAGGCTACAGCTAGCCCCAGGAAACAATAATGCATTAAATACAAATTCAAACATGAGCTTAAAGTCCAGAATCTTGACTCTCGGACACACTGGGAAAAGGTCAGAGATACTGTATGAATGTGTGTGCATTAACCATGAGCTAACAAAGCAAACATTTACTCCACGTAGTAGCGTACGCTCCAGTTGCAGATGTAAAATAATCAAAGACTAATTACGTTGCCACTGTTGGTCCTCATTGCTCAGTCAGCGAAGCAGAACAAACAGCTGCATCTGAATCACAGCCTCCTCCCAGTAGGGCTGCATCCATCACCAGTGCCCCCCCAGTGCGGCGGGTCCCCAGGGGGACATCGCATAAAGATGTGCATAGATGACTTCACCCATTTGCACACACTTCAGTGTGAGCGTGAAGACGCTCCGCACATCGTGGACCGTCTTGAGCCTCAATGATCCAGAAGGAAATAAATCAAATGCGGCTTCGTTCTTCGAAGGGTTAACGAGCCACGTGACGCGTGACTTTAACGGAATCACAGCAAAACAGGATGTTAAATGACCGCAAAGAGCGACACACTTAAAAAAGTGCAACATTAGTCCTGAAAACGTGCACAAACTCCACCAGCACACGCTATTTAACGACAGTGCCCTTAAACAGTGCGCTGACACGCTCTGGTGGCTGAAGTTAGAGTAAATCAGTCTTCACGAGTTAAGGATTTCTGTCCTCAGGGTTTGTGTGTCTTAACCAGTCCAAGATTTACTCTTTAACTACACTGTTTGAGGGAGAGTAAAGGTCCCTTAGGAGAGCTCTTCTTCTCTGCTTCATTGTCTACTACCAAACTACATAGTTGGAACTGTCGCCTCCTTTAGTCAGAAATTATATTTCGGGAAGCAAATTATCATTATTATTGACATATTCAACTTGTGCTGATTATTTAGAGCATATGTGTCAAATTCAAGGCCTGGGGGCCAAATACGGCCCATTAGATCATCTAATTCGGCCCGCAGGAGAAAGCAAAAAAAAAAAAAAAAAAAACACGAATTATTGTGTAAATAACCAATTACTCTCAGCTTTTCTAAATACAGTAATTTAATGAAATTCCACAATATTTGGGGGATTACAGTTCTCCCCATGCTTTTGTCACATGACTGCAGTCGTTTTAAACCTCAAATTGTCCAAAAGACTTACATTTCCTGATATTATTTCTCATAATTTCCCAATTAAATAAAAAAATTGTCACAAAATCAATTAAATCATCAATCACGTGATTTGAAGATGGAGTAACACAGTAACTGTAAAGTAGTAAATATGGTGTATAATAATGTGCTTTGTTAGACATAGATGTTAGACATAGATCTACTAATAAGGACATTGAGAAGGTATTAGGACACATTTGTAAAAACAGTGGAGGATCTCTTTAAAACTCTTGCTCTGTTTTTACATCACCAGAGGAGATTAGTTTGTCTCTCGAAGGATCCACGTGTTTTATATTCATCTCTCTGCTCTGCTGACAAGGTCTCAGGTTGAACGACATCAGCGTTTCACTTTCATGAAAACCTTTCATGTGCTTATGATCGGCGTCAGATTTAAAGGAAATACCGTTCTGAAAGCTTGTTTTTCTCTTCAAGGATAAAAGGATTGGAATGTAGCTAAAGTTTGATTTATTTCTCTACACTTTCACACATTCCTTTCTCACAATCCAGGAATAGATTAAACACTTCTATTTTTTTCATTGCAATCGTTTCTGAGGCTGATTTAAGGACAAATTCAGCTCGGAACAGCTGAGAAATGACACTTTTAACAATGAGCTGCTTTAACAGCCAATTCTTACAGCGATACAAAGTATTTTATATTAATAACGCAACAATCAAAGGAGATGAAAGCAATCTGACACGTTCCCTGGAACCATATCACACATTTCCATGGGATTTTTCCTGTTAAACGGGTGGCTGAGGGTTAGCATGTGGCTAACGATGCTCTTGCACTTTCAGCATAAATCATCTGAAGCATATAAAATGTCAAATTAATAACAGAATTCGACTATTACCCTATTTATGATGTTTGGTGTGATTTAGGAAGTTTAATAACCAGTAACGTCATTGAAACAGGGAAAGATGAGGAAACAAAAAGTATAAAAAAAAACGTGGAAATGGATAAACCCTGAAACTGAATTTTGAACATTTTGGTCTCCTTTCTTTATTTTCCACCAAAATATAGTTAAAATATGATCAGATAATAGGGATGTAACGATTAATCGTAAGGCAGTTAAAAATCAATTCATAGGTATCACGATTCACATCGATGCTGTGAAAATTGAATCGCAGTACTTTTTTTAACTTCGCAATCCAGAAGTGTTGGCGGCGGGCGGAATCTGCTACTATTTTCTTTCTGGCCGCCTTCTACTCTTAAACATAAATGATTCCTTACCACTTTTAGCACCAAAAATATCTGTAATATTACGTGAATATCTATAAAAGTCACGTTTTTCTATTAGCTCTGTCTGCTAGCATAGCATCTCTTCTTCACTGCAAGATATCTGCATGCGAACAGACCACTGGGTTACCAGCGCCCTCTGCTGGTCCAAACAAATATCTGACCTAAATACAGTGAAATGACTGTTTTGTTTTTTTTTAAGTCCAATTGTTAAGGCACAAAATACATTTTCAGTTGCACTTTTAAAAAGAACTATTATGCAGTTTTGCATTGTTTACTATAGAACCAGAATTTAAGTTAATAAGCTTCTTCTTCATTTGTATTATTCCTTTATTTATTTCATGATTTATTTTTAGTTATATTGCATTGTTTTGAATAGTTTATCAAGGGATTCTTTTGACAATGAAAAATAAAAGGAAAACAGTACAGTATTTTATAGTGTTTTTCCCCACAAAAATAAAGGAATATTTTTCAGTCATCATTTTTCTACAGTCCCATTTTGTAAAATAGATCGCAAGAGAATCGTATCGAACCCAGTATCGTGCATCGAATCGTATCGGGAGTTGAGTGAATCACTACATCCCTATCAAATAACATGCATACTTTGGGTATAAATGTATATTTCTCAGTGTAATGTATCTGCTGTTTTCACAGTAATCCTCATACACTCTGTTGAAGTGTCACTGAATAAGAAGAGTGTGAGCGCTCCACTGAGAACGTAACTGACCTGCTCCACATTTACGTGGGAGATGTAGTAACTGAGTGTTCCATCCAACGTTTTTTCCCTTTAAAGGGATCCTCTACTGTTTTTACACGTTTGGCCTAAAATCTTCTAAATGTACGTATTAGTAGATCTATGTTTAATAAAACACATTATTATACACCATATTTATTTGATTCACTTTTAAAAATGGGACTACTTCACAGTTTTAGAGCCTGTGTTCCTCCATTTTGAAATCACATGACTGATGATGTCACACGGCCCCACTGACTGTAAACATCCCATTGGTTTCTATTGGAGTGAAACATTCAGCCTGATTTTTACATCATTTAGTAGATTTTTGGATTAATTAGGTGTTTTTTTCTCAAAATGACAGCTTGTGGTGCTTTTGGTTGATTTTACAGGAAGAGGATAAAAACTTCTCCAGCAGAGAAGAAGAGCTCTCCTAAGGGACCTTTATTATCCCTTACACAGTGTGCTGACACAAGTAAATCATGGACTGTTGAAGAACACCTTAAAGTCCTTAAAGTGTCTTCAACAGTGCGTAATAATGTGTTTTTTTATATATATATCTACTAATAAGGACATTTAGAAGATTTTAGGCCACATATGTAAAAATGGTGGAGGATCCCTTTAAGAGATGGAAACAGGTCGATACAAACATAAACAAGCCTCAGAGACACGCAGAGCACATATGATGAATGTTTAATCAAGCCTTTGTTCACCATATGATGAAATAAATCAGAATCTTTTCCTAAGCTCTGCTTTGTTCTTTGGGGGGAAAGCGTTTGGTTTGTTGTTGGCAAAGAAAAAATGTCCAACAAATATTATCAACTGCCATGGCAACAGCAGCATTTTTAACCTCAAACAGTGAGCGATGGTGACTATGGTCGTTCTTCTGATTGCTTATTGGGTTTGTAGGCCGTGAAACCCTGACTAATGACTCCCTTCTGGTTCTTGCAGAGAAACCAACAGTCATCGACGTGGGCATCTACGTCAACAGCATCGGGCCTGTGTCATCCATGGATATGGTGAGTTAGAGCGTTGTTGTCCTTTGTCCCTCAAGCTGTGGTCTGAGGCCATGTGGCCATCATAGTTGCTTCTGTTGAAGCCAAGGAACACAGGTGTGGGTCTGTTTCTCCACGTACTGTATGTCGATGACATGATCAGCGTCTCTCCTGGGGCCACTATTGGGACCAAACAAGTTGTGTGTGCGCAATACAATCCGTATGTGTGTGTATGTGTTTTAATCCATGTGTGTGTGTGTTTTAATCCATGTGTGTAGAATTAGGATTTGTAAAATACGTTGTCTGTGTGTAATCCATTCGCAACACATTTGGCGAATGAGATCGGTACCTTTTTTAAACTGGTAACTCATGCAATACCACTAGAAACCACCAGTTGTCTCCGGTAACACGTGACACACCATCCAATCGCAGGCCAACTTCATAAGCCTCTTTAGACAGGAGGCAGCAGGTGGTATGTAATGATAAAAGGTAGCTTAAATGAGCAAAATAACGCAAACAATAGTGAAACAGGGTGAAAATGTGGAACAAAAAAAGACGGAATGGAGAGAAAAAGAAAACTAGTGGTATTTATTGGGCAAAAGGTGGATTTTTTTGGCAAAAACAGTCTAAGAAAGGATAAAAATTAGATAAAAGTGTCAAAAAGTGGAGAGAAAATAGGGGGAAAAAAAGGGATATTTATTTATTGGTAAAACCTTAAGTCTAAAAAAGTTGTCAGCATTTTTGAAAAGGGACAAAAGTGTGGCAAGAAAAGAGTGAAAAGTGACCTAAATGGGTAAAAAGCAGTCAGGAGTGGCAAAAACATGGACAAAAAGAGGAAACAGGTGGTATGTGATGGAAAAACATATCTTAAAAAGCAAAATATGGCTAATAATAGAAAAAAATAGAATGTAGAGGTAGTTATTGGGCAATGGGTAGCTTGTTTGGATGAAAGGTGGTAAAAATGGTTGAAGAATCGAAATAGGATAAAACTGTCAAAAATAATAATTTTTTTGACGAAAACGAGGTAAAAAGGGGTCAAAAACTTTGTCCTTTTTAGGGTTTTCTAGAAGAATGATAATTAAAGTCAAGACATAATGAGCCACATGTTGAGAATCACTGACTTATAAACAGCTTTATCATTGTTTTAGTAACTATTTGTAAATGTAACTTTGCTAGCCTCAAAAGATCATTGGTGGAAAATCTTATGACTGAATTTTGGTCCCAGTCCACCCATGGATCAAGGTACACACACACATGTAGATTGTACTACGCACACACACACACATATAGATTGTACTACGCACACACACACACATATAGATTGTACTACGCACACACACACACACACACACACATATAGATTGTACTACGCACACACACACACGGATTGTTTACAATAATAGCTCCATACTCTTCGTTCTCGTTCCAGCCTTTGTGGTCCAATACTTCTTTATTTCCTACATTTCATCTCACACACGTTGTTCAGATGCAATAAAAACGACAAGATGAAAGTGGAAGTTTGATGTTTGAGACGGTGGTGGCGTTTTACATAAGCCTGTTGTTGTTGTTTGGCCTTGACTGAAGCTGAAATGAGTCAAAGCAGCAGCAGCAGAAGCAGCGTCTGGCTGCGTCGATACGAACGAATCCCATATTTATCTTTGTGCTTGGACGTTTGCCATTGTGGCCCTGGTTACATGGTTGCACAGTAAATATTAATTGAGTTTCATGAAGTGGTATCATCTGATTGAAGGACGTTTCTATTGCAATTTCATCGTATTGTCTCCCAACGAATGATGCGCAGACACAACAAAGACTAAACCAATCAAATCATATCATTTCAACTCATTTTTAGGACAAAATTCTGAAATTTTATGGGGTGTGTCCTTATTTTTCTTCCATGTTCATCTTCCAAAATGTCTGTAACTCCATCACATATAAAGGTAAATATGGTATAATAATAAGCTCCACCCACTCTCTCAGAATATAGAAATAGATCTGCTATACATCATATCTGGTGGACATGTCAGCTCCTCTAAATAGTCACTAAGTCAGTGTGTGTTTGGGTCTGGAAGATGTTCAGTAAACTACTTAGCATATGTCTCAGCTCCCTGTCATGTGATCAGCTTAGAGCTATGAACATAGACTGTTCACATCACTAATGATTAGTCACAGATATGCATTGGTTCTAGACTCACACGCTCTGGAAATATGAACAAAATATACTTTATTTTACCATTTTCATTGGTTCATAACTGTATGTGAGAATGTAAGAAAAAATCTGATTATGCGAGTTCTGCATTATTATTTTGAACCCAAACATTGGGTTATTTCACCTTTAATCCTTTACACGAGGCCATTGTAGCTTGACTAGTTGGATCTGTGTCTAATAATCTTTTGTTGTTTATTAGTTTTTCATCAGTAACATAAAAAATATATAAACCATTGCATCATAAACAACTTTTATTTTTGAAAACATCATATTTTTATGTAGCTGTATTACATTTACCTTTGCTATGTGCTGGAGGAAGATGAAAATGGAAGAAAAATAAGGACCCCCCCCCCCCCCCCCCCCCTCACTAAATTATCCATATCTCAAAAAAGCATTCAACCATTGTAACTAAAAATGTACAGTGTGACTATTAAATAATCATGATTTTTATTTTTTCTGAGCTCCACAAACTTCCACTGCCCAGGTCTCCCACTTGTCTTTGCACGTCGCACAAAAGTTGTCCGGCTTCATATTTCGGTCCTGCTCGGTTTGGCATCACCTGTTGTTGCCGTGGCAACAGCGAGGGCTGCTGTATAACAGGGATCTGCAGCACACACACAACTCTGGTTTTCAATAAGATGTTGAGATGCGACCGCTCCTTATCTCAGTGCAGACTATTTCTACTGAAGCCACCAAGGATTTTTTTCATTTTAGCTCCAGGGAAGAGAAAATACAGAGTGTGAATGTTTGCAGGAGCCTTAATAAGGCAGCGCCACTTTATATTTTCACAGAGTTAATATGAAATAAATATACAGGGAGGTTATTTAACAGTTTAATTTAACCTTTTTCAATGAGCACGACTTTTATAAAGTGTTCGCTTTTCATTTCTGAATATCTCGTTAAGTCAAATCAAGCGTTATTGTTACTCAGCAGCAGTGCAGACAAGATGAGAGTGTGTTTATCATTATGTTATAATTAAAAAACACCATTAAAGTTAAGAACAGCCTCACTCATGCAATCACACACACACACACACACACACAACCCTAAGATGACATCAAAACACACAACCCTGTAAAAACACACTCAAACATATTTATTAAACTTGGTCTGAATATTTATCATGTATTACAGGGATGGGCAACTGGTGGTCCAGGTGTGCAAAAACACAGAACCCACAACAAAATGAGACAAAAAAATATACAAAATAGAATTAAAGTGCACAAATTAACAACAAAACTACACAAAATGACTCATGAAAAAGGAAGACAATAAGGACAACAAAAATACACAAAATAATGCAAAAAATATGCAAAATGGGGAAAAGGTACAAACATTTACAATAAAATGACACAAAATGACTCTCATAAAAAAGGAAGACACAATAAGGACAACAAAAATACACAAAATTACACAAGAAATGTAAAAGATGAGAAAAAAAGTACACAAATTGACAACAGAAGTAGACAAAATGACTCCAAAACACACAAAAAAATAAGAAAAATACACAGATTGAGGACGACAACACAAACTACACAAATCCTTTGTTATTTCCTATGTTAATTAGATTGATGTTCCCTGCTGTGATAAAAGTTGTCCAAGTCTCATCTATTCGACAATAATAAAGCACTTTTAGAGTTTTAAATATTGAATAATTTAATTAAAGCTTCCTAATAACTTATATTCATAAAATAATGCAGTGGCAGTGATACTTTTATTATTTCACTCTTTACTTGATCACATTTATGAAGCTTGGTTTGTTGCAGTAGAATCAGAACGTTTTGTATCTCACGTCAGAAATAGTTCCTTCTCTTCCTTCATGTCTTTTCTTTGTATAATTCAATGCAGTTATTTTTGCATCCCTCAGATATAGTGCAGAAAGCACTCTGAGTGTAAAGTTGAGGACACACACACACACACACACACACACACACACACACACACACACACACACACACACACACACACACACACACACACACACACACACACACACACACACACACACACACACACACACACACACACACACACACACACAGAGTGGTCAGAGACTGATCCAGCCTTACTGGGTCATTGATCCAAATCCCTGTGTGTGACAGTCCTCAGTGTAAATAGCTGCTGATTGGACGCTGGTCAGTGGATGTGAGTACACACACACACACGCACACACACACACACACAGCCCCAGGGCTTCCTCTGCTTTACTTTCCTTTTATCTCTGCTCAGAAACAACCGATGTCTTTGCTTTACTTCCTGTTTGGCTCCCATCCGTCACGTTCCCGTTACACTCTGGTTCCTCACACTCTGTATGTTGACGTGTTGAGACTTCCAGGTTATAGCTCCACATTATCTTTCTTATTTATGCGACATAACGGACGCTGGCGAGGGACGCTGTGTCTGATGGTCATTTATGTGATAATGTGTGATTAAATGGTTTTAGAGTCAAATACCACTAAAATAAACTAACTAACCTTGGCCGTTAACGCGTCATTTTGGGAAAAAAGAGGTGTTTTTTTTTGTGATTCGTTAATAAAAGAAAATTGTACGCAGTTAATTGTTTTTTTTGCACTCCTAACATTGCACGAGTTCCCACCATTATACCCATAATACTGATGCAACCCCTGCATTAGAGAATATCTGGGTTAGATAAAAGACAAAGATTCAATCCTTTAACCTGTGGGGAAAGTTTTGTATAAAAAGTGTTCACAAATATATCCACAATTTTCATGTGTTTTTCAGATGTTTCACATGCGTAATTTGTGTCTGATGTTTCTGAAAAACGTGAAAATTCTGAAAAAACACGTGAAAATATTAAAAAACACAATTGAAAATGTTTTTTGCCAGAATTTTTACATGTGGTTTTCTCTTTTTTTCTGATTTTCACATGTTTTTCAGAAACTTCATCGACACACAAATCACACATGTGAAAAATCTGGAAAAACACGTGAAAATTGTAGATATACTGTATGTGTGAATAGTGTTGAGAGAAATCTCTCCTTATATTAACCTGGATTCATTAACTGACAGTAGAAGATGTGATGTTTAAACCTCTGTAGATAATGATCATTTATCTGTGCTCTGACTACTGTAAACTGACCACACACACATTAGCGTTGTGTTACTATAGCTCAGTGATGAGCTGGCAGACGACCCAGGCCTCACGCCTGGATAAACTCAAGTTATTGAACTTTGATTTTGTGGATTTTAGGACAATTCTGTAGCTCATTAGTCTGAGATTAAAGTCAGGAAAAGCTCAGAGTCTGAAGTCTGTAATGAAATATAATCTTAGTTATACTGAAAACTGTTGATTCTAAAGTAGCTGGAATTCATTGGAGAAAAACATTTACCATCAGTAAGAAGGAGGAGGAGGAGGAGGAGGAGGAGAAGGAAAAGGAGAAGGAGGAGAAGAAGGAGGAGAAGGAGATGAAGAAGAAGAAGAAGGAGGAGGAGGAGGAGGAGGACAAGAAGAAGGAGGAGGAGGAGGAGAAGAAGAAGGAGGAAAAGGAGAAGAAGAAGGAGGAGGAGGAGGAGGAGGAGGAGGAAAAGGAGAAGAAGAAGGAGGAGGAGGAGGAAAAGGAGAAGGAGGAGGAGGAGGAGGAGGAAAAGGAGAAGAAGGAGGAGGAGGAGGAGAAGAAGAAGGAGGAAAAGGAGAAGAAGGAGGAGGAGGAGGAGGAGGAGGAGGAGGAGGAGAAGAAGGAGAAGAAGAAGAAGGAGGAGGAGGAGAAGGAGAAGAAGGAGGAGGAGGAGGAGGAAAAGGAGAAGAAGGAGGAGGAGGAGAAGATGAAAAAGAAGGAGGAGAAGGAGGAAAAGGAGAAGAAGAAGGAGAAGGAGATGATGAAGAAGAAGGAGGAGAAGGAAAAGGAGAAGAAGGAGGAGGAGGAGGAGAAGAAGAAGAAGGAGAGAAGGATAAGTAGAAGGAAAAGGAGAAGGAGGAGAAGGAGGAGGAGGAGGAGGAGAAGAAGAAGGAGAGAAGGATAAGTAGAAGGAAAAGGAGAAGGAGGAGGAGAAAAAGGAGAAGGAAGTGATGTTTTCTGTTGAAGTTAAATATTCTGTTTCCTTTGATGCACTTCACCAGCCTGTGTGTGTGTGTGTGTGTGTGTGTGTGTTTCCCATAAAGTGTCCCCACCACTAAAATAGCTCCATCCGTCTTCGTCGGAGGGTCAGGAAGTCTTTCAATCTCTTTGAAGTCAATTATTCAGTGAGTCCGTCCACAGTGCAGCTCCCTTCCTTTCTGATCACGTTTAAGTGCACGCACGGGTCAGAGCTGGTGTTTAGTGGGAAACAGACCAATACGAAGAATGAATGAATGTCCTCATTGCTTCCACTAATCCACATCTATGTCCACACACTGAAGTTTATGCAACACTCTCCTTTTAGATCTGCAGAAAATCAAAGTCTTTGAAAGGCGTCTCGTTATGAGCTCAGAGATCACCGTATTGATCGCTGATAAAGTTTAAATGAAAAACACGGTGGACGACTCGGGTCACGCGTTTAATAACGTCTGAGGAAAAACTCACGTGCACTGATGAATGGTGCTGTAGTAGACTGATGGACTTTCTACACGTCTGACTAATCTAAACTAACCTGATCCTAAAACCATTGGATTTGTCAAACAATAGAAGAGGAAAAAAAAGCTCCTGATGAGAACGTTCGATCGGCTCGAGGGAATTCAATGGGATCATCAGTGACTCATCGGGGTTGTTCCACCTCAGCTCAGGGAAATCCCACACACACACACAGCATTGTGTGTGTGTGTGGGCTGGGTTAAAGCTCCATCACTCCACATGGTCACATCCACGTATACCTCTAGAGAGCAGCGCTGAACATTGGGTTCCTTCTTTTCTTTTCTTTTCCTGCAGTAGACGCGATAAAAAGTTGCTTCCCTACACAGGAGAATAATCTGATGTTTGTCTGATGATATCCTGCATTGTAATAAACTCCACCTAAAGAGATAAAACTCATAAAATCAGGCTGGATTTCTGTTCATTTAAGGCAGTGGTTCTCAACCTTTTCAAAATAAAGGTCCCAGAGAGCGGGGACCACCACTGTACCTGAAGGTGGTTGAACATAGACATGAACATTGACCAACAATCATGTGGAGACACTGGGATACCTTCAATAAACTAATAACCTATGTCACATATGTTGACCCTTTATTGTCACCTCTTTTAACAACATTCATGCTCATTCTTTGCCAGTTTAATGTAATTGTTCCAATATTGACACTTTGAACCCTTTTTACTACTTTTTCTGTCTGTTTTTGCAACATTTAACTAATTTCTGTTTTTTTAACCCATTTAAATTCTAATTAAAACAAGGATTTACATCTTTAAAGTGACTATATACTATGGCCCAAATAATTGTAAACTTCCTGACAAATTTCAATGTATTTTCTGCACATTTTTACCACTTTTAAGACATTTTCAACACTTATAAACCCTTTCCATCACCTTTCCAACTTAATATTACATATGTTGACCCATAGTTGTCACTTTTAAACTCTTTTCATCACATTTCATGTTTGTTTTTGCCAATTTAACCACATTCACTATATTTAATGCCCATATTTTGCTAGTTTAAACTCATTTTCCCTCCATTTTTATATTCCAATACCCACAATTTACAGCTTTTAACCAATTTCTGTAGTTTTTAAAATCCCATTTCACCACCTTTTCCACCATTTTTGGTCACTTTGAACCCATTTTATTAGTGATTAAAACCATGACTTCCATCTTTAAGATGATTATAATAATAATAATAAACGTTCCTGGATAACAGGAACGTTTATTCAGATGAATAAATAAATGTGGTTATCACAGATTCATAGAACAATGGACCATCATTTTACTGACTTTATGGATGGACCCCATAAATCTCTCCCCTGTATTCCCCCTTATCTATAGATGACTGTTCTTCAATGTTCATGTTATATCATGGAATCATCGTGTGGGCCAGACAATTTCACTTACCGATGCAAAACACAAAAAGGCTCCAACTGTCTTTTGTAAACAAAGGAGAAAATGTTTGCAAGGCAATAATCAAGAGGCGTCTCGAGGCCTTCGTCTCGTCTTTTTCATCTCCACCGACAAACGTACGACCTCATGGTTTGCACGTTTCATCTGGTAAATCAGAGCGCCCTGTGAGAGGCGCGGCCTCAAGCTGTCAGAAAGCAGCGGGGTCCGCACTCCACAGTTCCTTAATCAGCACACCACCTCCTCCTCCTCCAACACTGTAATCAATGTACCTGGATGTGTTTTTATAGACCAGGTTTCTGTACGTGTGGTTTCACATTTTCCAGGATTTTGGAGACAAGTCTTTGCTGCTGTTACTTGGTGAAAAGGTTAAAGAAAGAAAACATGTTCCTGATTCAGGGGGAAATGAATAGTCTTTGTGCTCGCTCTTTAACGGTCTTTATGCCTGACCTTCACTAAACGTAACTCATTTCAGCCATGGAATTGCAGTGTTGAAATCTGCAAAGAAAAGGTCTTATGATTGAGTGCAGAAGGTCAACGTCCACATTGTCACCGCTCAACCACGTTACACGGGAAAAATTAAAGGGCTGATTGCATTGTGGACGGGTACAGAGAGGACTACAAAGCAGTGACAGTGATCCTGATTGGCTAGCAGCTCACACACCTAGGCCTCTCACTTCTTCATCGACCTTTTTATGATCCCTGAACTAGTTCCAACCATCCACCACAGAAGAAGAAAGCATTTACACACGGCTCAGTCTGTGAAATGTAGCTGCTTAGACGTGTCAGAGGGCCTGAGTCAGCAGATATTGATCGGCCGACTCAGCAATAACTTTAGTATCACTAAATTCTCCGTTTTCCTTTTCCTCCCTCGTCATATTTCATATCAGCAGCTCATTGGTTCCTGCAGCTGATTGGCTTTCACTGCTTTCAACCGTTTCCTCTCAAATACAATTATGGAAAGAAACACTATCTATCTATCCATTAGTCTATATATCTATCTATCATCCATCCATAATGATCAGACTTAATCTCGTTGTGCTTTGTATAATTGCTCTTTGCTGGGCTGTGTGAGCGAGTGTGTGCGTGTGTGTGTGTGTGTGTGTGTCTCTCTAAGTGTGTGTCTTCACAGTGACTCACAGTCAAACCTGACTCCAGTCCCAGAGGGAACGTGTGTGTGTGCGTGTGTGGCCTTTGTGCTGCGGGGGCTCAGCAGCAGCAGTCACCTGCTGCTGCTGAGCCCCCGCCATGCTTCGCCCTGTGATGCCTTATGTTGTTCGCAGGTTTGGCTTAAAGACACGTCTGTGCTTCACCGTACGTTTGTAACGAGTATCCATATACGTTCTCTACGAGTCCACTATTACTGGAGGAAATAAGCAGCAAGTTGACGAAAATGATAAATAATATAGGGACACCAGATAAAAACTAGCCTCTTTAGGGGAAGTCTGGCTCATTTACAGCATGTCTGTTTATTAATGCGTGTTGTCCCTTTTAAATAATCAATAAATTCAAATTGAAAGAAAGAGAGGTTCTGATTGGTCCTGAGGCTACAGACAGAACTCAAAGTAACCATCCTGAATACAAATCACCTCCTCATGTGGCTTCCAACGCTCCTTCTACTTAGTCCTTTGGAATGAAGCAGACAAGAGCAATGTTTATAAAATGAGCTCTAATCGAACACACACACACACACACACACACACACACAGGTGGTGAAAATGCCACGTCTATCCTCAGGTAGCACACACTCGTGTTCATTACAGTGTGACAGAAGTTCATTGTCAGCCGTGAGCAGCGGTTGAAAGCTCGTGTTTATCGTCGTTTTCCGCTCGTCGCACAGGGGGGGGTGGGCTCATGGGGAGGCAGCCTGGGGGGGGCGGAGCCACCACAGAGAGACTAAGAAGGAAAACAAGCCGTGTTTTCTTTCTCAGGTATCAACATCTGACCTCGTCTGAGCTTTGGTGTAATCACCACTTAGCTCCTCTTTCTGAACGAGGAAGGTCAGACTTTACTGGAGCCAACATGTCTTCCCACACACTCATTATTGATGTCCAAATTATGGCAACCATCGAAATATAAATTCGTGATGATCAAAACCTTGTTCACATATTCATAAATATCTAAAATGATTTGTTTGGTTTGGAAAAAAAAGGCCGTCCACAAAGGTCACACCAACAAAACCAACAAAACCACAAAACCAACAAAACCACAACATAGCTCGAAAGCTCATAATTAGCCTTATTCATGCTAATGACAAATAATAAGTGTTACTGAAGGTTTTAGTCTTTCACACAAAATTACTTTACAAGGGAAGTAACAGTAACATTTTAGGTGGAAGTCCTTCTATTCTCAACTGTCCCTTGATTTACTCACTAATCAGCCACCAGAGCGTGTCAGCTCACTGTTTAAGGGAGAGTAAAGGTTGCTTAGGAGAGCTCTTCTTCTCTGCTTCATTGTCTACTATTAAACTACAGAGTTGCAACTGTGTTTATCATCTTTCTGTAAACAAAAGAGGTTTACGTCAACATCTTTAACTTTTCCTGGTTTTTTTTAGAGAAACCACGTACAAGATGTAATGTTGACTGAAAACGTTTTTAAATGACCTAAAAATATACTAAATTATGTTAAAAAAAAAATCAGGCTGAATATTTCACTTCAATAGAAAACAATGGGATGTTTACAGGCAGTGGGGCCGTGTGACATCATCAATCATGTGATTTCAAGATGGAGGAACACAGGCTCTAAAACTGTAGTCACATTTTTTAAAGGAAATAAGGTTTTAGATTATGTCAAATCAGTGGAGGATCCCTTTAAGTAGCTTACAATGATTTATTTTTGTCATTAAAATATTTTATATCTGGAAAATGTTCTAGAAATTAGACGTACACAAATCTGCTGTGATACTAAACCTTTTTCGATCGAGCTTTGTCTGAAGAGATGACCACGCAATTCCTGCTTATTAACGAGTTATGAGACGTAGAGATCGTATTTTAAGGTAGAAAATCCTTTTTGTAGATAAATGTGCACACATTTAGTTTATTGCTAATTAAACACATTTTATACTCTAGTAGTTACCCTTTACGTGTGATTCTCAGCTTGGTTAATTCAGAATCTACCTTCACACGTCGTTGCTGTTTTGCATAATGACGAAGAATGACCACTCGCTGCAGCGCAGGATATCTTTCACACTTATTTCTCCATTAAGTCTTTGTGGCGTTCCCCTCTCATTATCCCCCCAAAGGTCATGTGGGGCGACAGTAACATGGGGAATTCTTCCGACAGATGCATGAGAAGGTCAGGCTGCGTCGCCCTGGTTTTGGGAAATGTCAGAAGTGGCAGAAACTTAAAGAGTGAGTGTGATTTAAAGTGTGAGGTCGCTTTTTTTTTAAAAAGGTTTATTTACTTTACAAAGTGTTTGCCTAATAAATGTGTGTAAAGTTTAAGTCACGCCTTCCAGCTTCACTTGTTCCTACTGTGACCTTATCAGCTGAGGCTCCGCCCTCTTTACATTCTGTGGATGATCTCCTGCTGATGTTCTGACCTTCTGCCCACCACACTGTGGATTCTAGATCTTCCGCTACAGACCGTGTGAAGCAGAGGAAATCTCATGGGAGTTTCTGAGTCTGTGCTTAAACTTTGGTGGTCAATTCTGCTACTTAATCGCCAAATTTTCATCTAATGTATTATTTTAGGGGAACGTTGCGGCAGAACAGTGAGATTAAGTCTTTAGTTTGTCCCAGACACCTGAAGGAAGGAGGGATAGTGAACATGACTACATGACTACATGACTAATTACTTAATCACCAATGTTTACTATCATAACTAACTCATAGGACTAAACACCGCCCCCTATGTTAACATGTTGTACTCGTCTCTCTTCAGTCCAAACAAAAGTGCACTAAGTAGTGGTTGTGCTCAGACCACAGTATCCAAGACCAGAATGCATTGAGACAAGACAAGACCAAGGCTTTTGGGAGTTGAAACCAAGACTAGATGAAAACTGGGACAAGACCATAAAAAAACTATTTAAAAAACCAAAACAAGGTTGAACAGATAAAGAAAATTATCTCTCCTTAGTTTTCATTTCCTTTAAATATATTTGACGGACAAACAAAAGGTGTCCACAACTCTATCAAAGCATAACATGTAAAAAACAACTACACAAGTGGTTTAACTAAATTCTTGAAACAAACATACTAATATTTTTGTATATCTGAAAACCAGTGTTGTGCTCGTTACTGAAAAAAAAGTAACTAGTTACCGTTACTAGTTACTTCATTAACAAAGTAACTCAGTTACTATTTTGATTACTTACACCAAAAAGTAATGCGTTACTGGAAAAAGTAACTTTTGAGTTACTTAGAATTAAAAAATGTAGTATTTATTTTGGGTAATTTGTGTCCATACAGCTTCATATCAGTGCTGTAATAATATAATAATCCACTGTTGATCAACTGCTATTAAACAACCATAAATGATGTGCATATAAAGCACAAAACAGCTGCTCCAAAATTAAAACAGTAATTTTTCAGCCTTAGCACAGTAATGTAAAGTAAGCTGTGTGTATTCCAGGTGCACATTCTGCTGTTGAAAATGCTTATGAAAATAAATGTAGAAAAACAAATTCACAGCATTTTTCTCAGCTACACAATGCTAAACATATCAGGCTAATGAGCTGCTGTTAGCAGTGACTCAGCAGTAGTGACAGGCTGCTTATTTACAACAACATACCGTGCAATAGTTTGGCTGACCTGTCCCTGGATAACAGTCAGTCCATTAAAATCCAGTTGCAGCGTGAGCTTAGCTTCACTGATGCATCTTTTAGAGACAAAAATAATGCGTGTATTTCTACTCTGAGAAGCTCGTCCTGCTCTCGCATTGACTCACCATGATTGGCGCACGTGATGTAAACAGAGACACGCTGACAATGTTTCTTCTTCTACTGTATTACCGTGTTTGGCACGGCATCCAGCAAAAAATATGTAGCGCCACTGTAAACAGGAAGTACACTGCTGCTAGCAAAGTAACGGACAAACGCACCATATTGTAACGGTAACGGCGTTATTTCTTTAGAAATATATTGCGTTACAGTACTAGTTACTGTCAAAAGTGACGTTGGGGTGGTAACGCGTTACTAACACTGCTGAAAACTATATGTTTATTAGTCAGGGTCAGAGAGATTTCAGTCTAGTCTCACATAAGAACAGCCAAAATATTTCCAAGGAGGAAGAACAATCAGTGAGCCAATGGGAAATGGTTTCATTGAAATGTTAACAGTAACTAACTGAACAAGGTCAGCAACAAAATACAAAAACAACTAAAAATTCATGCTCACGACTGGTCTCGAGAACTACAACACCAGCATTAAGTAGCTTCTGTGGAGTGACATTATTAAGACACAATCTAAAAGCATGCAGGACTGCAGCCCTCGAGGAATACATGTGTCCACCCCTGCAGGTTTAAAGCCCCCAATATAAACACAATATTTGTCTTGTACAAATAAAGATGGACTTTTTCATGGCGATAACTCAGGGCCGTATGCATGACAGAAACATGGAGAAAAGTCTTGGCTTTTCATCCTTTCATTTTTAACGGAGATCACCAAATGATCTAAAGACTGAGTGCATCATCAATCACCTCCAACCACCGCCATCCAAACTCCAGCTCTAAGGATTTTAATTACAGCCTGTAAAGAATGAAAATCAATGTGTTTTCTATCTATCTATATTTAGTTGTTATTTGGTTGGTGAAGCTCTCCAGAGGACGGCGGGCTGGAACCTCAGATGTGCTGATGGTATAAATAATGTGACACTTCTTTTAGCTGGCGCGTGCTCGTTTGTCAGGAAAGTTTTAGCAACATTTCTGCCGCGTCAAAGCAAAGTGTTTAAAATGTCCTTAAAATAGCAGGTGAGAAAGGAAAGAGAAAATATGAGGCTGTGGTTCACACACACACCTCATATACTAGACAAGATGTTGACACCAGTGTATTGACTCGCTGCTTCTCTCTCTCAGGAGTATCAGATCGATATCATCTTCGCTCAGACCTGGGTCGACACTCGTCTGCGCTACAACAGCAGCAGTATGCGGATTCTAACCCTCAACAGGTAAGGATCACAGACCACTGACAGGTCCTTTACACAAGGACCAAGAATGGCAAAAAAACATAAGATTATTCACCAAAAATATGCTTTGGTTTGAATTGAAGGAGTGAATTTGTTACAATAATCTGCTGTGAAACAGGTCATAATTATCACATTTGTTTAATATTTGAAGCCAAAACTCTTGGCTTCATGATTTGTGACGTGCAACAGAGAGTAGCCAATCAGGAAGCAAACTGACTGACAAACACTTAACTCTGCGTTCAAGGCAACCAGGAATTCTGCATTTCCCAGTTGGAAATTCTAATCTCTGAGTTCAGCCGCAACACATGAGATAATTCCGACTTTAACAAGTAGGAGCTTTGACTTCAGATGAAAATAACTTTTCCAAATAGGAGGTCGGAAAGTCCTGAGTTTCGAGTTGTAGAGTTAGAGTTGTTGTTGTTAGATCTCGTTTGATCACGTGAGGTAAAACTTTTCTTCAGATTTATAAATATACCCGCTTAACAACCCAAGTAACACACACTAAAACAACACACACTAAAGCCTTGAAACCAAGCTGTGAAGACTGTTGTGTTGGTGCTTGGATTGTGTCGACTTTGATTTAATAAAAACACTCTTTTTTTAATAAAATAATCTAATTAAAAAACGAAATATGAATATCAGCGTCTTGAGTGAAGTTTGGTAAATTAATTTCTTTTCCTTCAATCATAAAGGCTGAAAACTTTCTATTTGAGGACAGATTATCGTTCGACAGATCAGTTCAGTGCCCAACATCTATGCATTTCTGCTGCTTTTATTTTAATTAACTGTAACTGGTTCAGACTTCTGAGTTATATTCACTAAAGCGACTATTGTCCCATGTCTCTTGGGACTTTTCTCATGTTCTGTTCCTACCTTATCTTCTTTTCTTTCTGCAGCAACATGGTCGGTCTCATCTGGCTCCCGGACACCATCTTTAGGAATTCAAAGAACGCCGACTCCCATTGGATAACCACGCCTAATCAACTGCTGCGCATCTGGAACAATGGGAAAATACTTTACACATTGAGGTAAAAGATATGAGGCTTTATGAAAAAACATGACAAATCCTAACAGAAAGAATAAAGGGTTGCTCCGCTGGGGAAAAAAGGGCCTTTTTAATGGAAATAAACTCTATTGTGACCACCGGGATCAGCACACAGCCTAAAAATCAACCTCAAAGTGCTTTTCACGTTGCTGGAAAAACATGTTTATTCACTTATAAGTCTTTGTATCTGTGGGGAAATCAATGAAAACAGCCCAAATATGAGAAAATGAAGCAGCACCAAAAATGTGAGGCAAGGCCAAGACTTTAGGGAGCCGAGACTGAGACGAGATCAAGAATTTTGGGAGTCGAGACCGAGTGATAACCAAGGCCAAGACAAGCCGAGACCGAGACAAGACCAAGACCTTTGGGAGTTGAGACCAAAACAAGACTAAGACTTTAGGGAGTCGAGATAAAGATGAGACCAAGACAAGCTGAGACCGAAACAAGACCAACACTTTTAGAAGTCGATGCCGAGTCAAGACCAAGACTCTTGGGAGTCTAGACCAGTTATAGAACATTCCCTCTTTAGTTTTAGTTTCTTTAAAATACCGTATTTTCCAGCATAGAGGCTATTTTTTTCATTTAAATTTGAGGGTGTGGCCAATGCGGCAGAGCGCTCTGTGTGGATTTTTCAGTCAGTCGTCACGCACGTGTCTAGGGAGGCCGAATATTACTGACAGTCACCCCTTCCTGAGCCAAAGTGAACTTGTTTCCTTTCAGAAATTGCATTGAGATGTAAACTGTAATATATGAGGATGTGGCTGGCGTTGCTCATTCCTCAGCAGTAGTGATGGACGAGGAGCAGCGGTCTGCTCGACCCGAGCGAGCGCTGCGACTTTGGCCGCGCACCAACACGTTTATATAAATGAGCCTGGAAGCGGTTTGAAACGAATCACTCACAGTGGGGCTGATAACATCGCTCTTACATCCATCAACAAATTGTCTGGATGAGGCTGCAGGAGGAGCTGAAGTGTTGAAGTTACACCTCTGCTGATAAACAAGTGGCAGCGAGACATTCCTAATTCACAAAGCACCAGCTCCAACTACGCTTTAGTTTGAGAAAAAAAGGTGAAATAGTGCCAAACACCTCCTCCTGTGTACAGCCTTTGTAGTTAAATTTAAAATTCTGAGCTACAGGACTTTGATTTCCCCTGGCACAATAAGATCAAAACTCCTCCTCCGATATGTCCACATGTCACACTTCTCTTCGTTTGCTTTCTTTCTCTGTGACAGCCTCTGGCTGATGCAGAAACGCTGCATAGGAGGGAGGTCTGTGGGTAAAAAAAAATACAAATCTCACTGTGTTTGTGCCCAGAGGAAATGGAAACTAAGAAATTGGGATCAGAGTGTATAGATTCCTCTTTTTTAATTTGATTGACAACTGGGTTTTACAAATCCTCGAGCATGTGCGAGATTTCCAGGTTTTGGCCTGAAACGACAAAGACTCGAGCCAGGCTTTGTTTTTACGTAGGAGATTGTTCAAGGACACGAGGCTGTCACAGGGACACAAACAAATTCTGAAAAATGATGGTGAATGACTGGTTGGGAGCTGCTCATTGTGTTTACAAAGGGCTGGATGGGATGTCTGCCGGCGAAAATAAAAACAATGTGGATTCTCCAGCAGCTGTTGCCAGTTTTTAACACTGTATTGGTGTTTACACTCACGTTTAACATTTCTAGACCACATTGTTTTGATTGATTAAACTGAAGTTTCAGTCTGATAAAGATAATGGACACTATGAAACTATACATTGGAATAAAATCACTGTTCAATCCGTGAATCATTTCCACATACAGTTAGACGGTTAGCTGAGGGTTAGCAGTGGGGCTAACCCCATCTTCACAACATAATCTCACGGGATTTCAGCAAATAAAATGTGAAATAATAACAGTAGTACTCGATTAACTCTATTTAGCTTGTTTGGTATGATTTTAGGATGTTTAATAGTAGTGAAGTATCTAATGAGGCTAATGTCAAGCTAATGCTAAGGTAATGCTAGGCTAGTGCTAAGCTAATTCTAGGCTAATGCTAAGATAATGCTTGGCTAATGCTGAGCCAATGCTACGATAACGCTAATATTAAATTAATACTAGGCTGACGTTAAGATAATGCTGGGTTAATGCAAATGTTAAGTTATTAATAGGTTAATGCTAGGCTAATGCTAAGTTACTATTAGTCTAGTGCTAAGCTAATGCTAATATAATGCTAGGCTAATGCTGAGCCAATGCTAGGATAACGCTAACATTAAATTAATACTAGGCTAACGTCAAGATAATGCTAGGTTAATGTAATGTTAAGTTATTAATAGGTTAATGCTAGGCTGATGCTAAGTTATTATTAGTCTAGTGCTAAGCTAAAGCTAATATAATGCTAGGCTAATGCTGAGCCAATGCTAGGATAACATTAATATTAAATTAATACTAGGCTAACATTAAGATAATGCTAGGTTAATTGTAATGCTGAGCTAATGCTAGTATAATGCTAACGTTAAGTTAATGCTAGGCTAGTGCTAAGCTAAAGCTAAAATTATGCTAGGCTAATGTTGAGCCAATGCTAGGATAACGCTAATATTAAATTAATGCTGGGCTAATACTAGGTTAATGTTAAGATATGCTAGGTCCGACATAAATATTGGACATTTCTTTTAAACTTTTTAATCTGCATGTGTAATAAAAGCAGTCTTCAGCCAATGAATCAGAGCTTCCAATAAAATAAAGATCTGATTGTTATTGGGTCGATTATTAAGTCCCAGTCCCACCAGTGTAATCCTCAACATCTGTTCTCCAACAATGAGACGTAAAGCAGACCTGAATGCTAACATGTGCCGCGCGGGCTGACGAGCCAACGATCCGACGCTTTGTCAAAATCAATCTGTGTCTCTCCCTCCACAGGATGACCATCAACGCAGAGTGCCAGCTGCAGCTCCATAATTTCCCTATGGACGAACACTCCTGTCCGCTCGTCTTCTCCAGCTGTGATTATTGGCAACACTCATGCGCACACGTGAACATCACATGCACACACACAGAAACAAGCTACAATGACTACAACAGTTAGAGAGATCATAGATTTAAACTGCACATGTCCATCAGCAAAGCTTCTCAGAGTTGAACCAATGAGGCGTCAACACTTGGAGGGAAACTCTAATCAGAGGGTTGAACTCAGAACATCACTAGAACGTTAGTTAGGCTAGTTCTAGGCTAATGCCAAGCAAATGCTAAAATAACGCTAGGCTAATGTTAATATTACGCTAATGCTAGGCTTATGCTAACCTAATACTGATGTTAATGCTAAGATAATGCTAGGCTAATTCTAAGAAAATGTTAAGCTGATGTTAGGCTAATGTTAATGTTAAGCTAATGCTAGGATAATGCTAATGTTAAGCTAGTGCTCGGCTAATGCTATGGTAATACTGATGCTAATACTAATGTTAAGCTAATACTAGGTTAATGCTAAACTAATACGAGGTTAATGCTAAGCTAATGCTAGATTAATGTTAATGCTAGGCTAATGTTAAGCTAATGCTAGGCTAATACTAAGGTAATGCTAGGCTAATGCTGATTCTAATGCTCATGTTCATTCAATTCCATTTTATTTATACAGCGCAAATTACAATAGTCATCTCGTACCATTTTAAGATTATGCTCGACTAATGCTGATGCTGATATTAATGTTAAGATAATGGTAACGTTAAGCTAATGCTAGGTAAATGCTAGGCTAATGCTGGCTCCTGAATGGTGAATAACATCAGGTTCTCTTTTTTTTTTTAATTCCCATCAAATATTGTTGTTTCAGCTCTTCACCCTCACCTTCAGAAATGCTAAATATTAGCATAAAGTAGTTGTGACTGCATTAAAATGTGAAAAGGAAACAGAACAGTGTAAAGCGATACGATAAACTCTGAAACAGAATTTGGGAAATTTCTAAATTTTAAAAGTCCAAAGATGGACACATGAGGACATGTGGATCTATAATGAACATTTCACCGTTTCTGTCTTTAGTCACACTTCTAAAAGAGAAGTGAGGAGGGATTAGCGTCAAAGCTAAACGTTATATTAAAGCCATAACCCAAATGAATCATGTTTAATGTTCCTCTAAAGACCCTTCATTAGTTCACAAACCTCTTTGTCTCGTGTGTGTGTGTGTGTGTGTGTGTGTATCTGCATCATCAATAGCCCTTGATTTGCTGCTGCTATTGTGCAGTGAGCAGCTCGTCCTCGATCGCTCCCACTATCTATTATTTGGACTTAGCTCATCTGCTGATCAAAGCAGCTCAAACACATTTTGATTAAAAAGAAATAATCACTGTTCTTACTTTCTTTCAATGAGGAAAAAAAAAAAGTTGTCGCTTTAAAATTTATCAGGTCTCTTGATCTCTGCAGGATCTGCTGATAATTAGAGAAGGACAGAATTGATGGTGTGAGTTGTGACTAAAAGCCAATGTGGAGCAGTTAAAGAGGTGTAGTTAGAGACTCCTGAGCTTTAACGTCCACGCTGCACCTGTATTCCTTCACATACGTACACGTGGAACACGTTAAACTATAAGGCTGAGCCGTGACTAGAAACACGCTGCAATCACCTCCTAAAGACCGCCCTCTGTGCCACCATCACTGTTTTTAAGTAGAAGGAATAGATTGGAGCAGTGCACGGTGGTGGTCACATGGAGGATACTTGGCTCTGTGACAGAAATATCCCATCTGTGTGTGCTTGTCAATCATCTATTATCACCTAAAGTTACTTTATTCCACCCAAATCTACCAAAAAATGTATTACCGGGGTGGTGTTTAGCTCAGTGGGTTGAGCGCCCGCCCCATGAACGGAGGCTGTAGTTCCTCACCTGCAGCGGGTCCAGGTTCGATTCCCGGCCTGGGACCCTTTCCTGCGTGTCATTCCCTGCTCTCTCTGACCCCCTTTCCTGTCAAGCAACTGTCATATAAAGGCCACTAGAGCCAAAAAAATCCTTGAAAAAAAAAAAAAAAAAAAAAAAAAATGTATTACCACCTATATTATTCATTATTATTAGCATTATTAGTGAAGATGCAGGAGGCACTGTTTTTACCTCCGTCTGCGTTAACTCCTCCCACACCGTTTCTCAGATTTTGACAAATAATCAGTTACTTTTATACTTTTTGAGTTTTTACATTTTTTGTATAATGACATTATTTTCAACCCATTTCCACCTTTTTCAACTTTATTGCTAATGTTAAGCTATTGCTTGATTAATGCTTAGCTAATGCTAGTTTAATGCTATTGCTAGCTTAACGTTAATTCTCTGCTAATGCTAGGTTAGTGCTAATGTTAGATTCATGCTAAAGTAACATTAATACTAATCTTAGCTAATGCTATGTTAATGCTAATGCTAGATTAACATGAAAGCTTGGTTAAGATTAATGCTATGTTAATGCTAATGCTAAGGTAACAATAACACTAATCTTAGCTAATGCTATGCTAATGCTATGTTAATGCTAAGGCTAGATTAATGTGAAAACTAGGTTAAGATTAATGCTATGTTAATGCTAATGCTAAGATAACAATAATACTAATCTTAGCTAATGCTATGTTAATGCTAAGGCTAGATTAATGTGAAAGATAGGTTAAGATTAATGCTATGTTAATGCTAATGCTAAGGTAACAATAATACTAATCTTAGCTAATGCTATGTTAATGCTAAGGCTAGATTAATGTGAAAGCTAGGTTAAGATTAATGCTATGTTAATGCTAATGCTAAGGTAACAATAATACTAATCTTAGCTAATGCTATGTTAATGCTAAGACTAGATTAATGTGAAAGCGAGGTTAAGATTAATGCTATGTTAATGCTAAGGTAACAATAATACTAATCTTAGCTAATGCTATGTTAATGCTAAGGCTAGATTAATGTGAAAGCTAGGTTAAGATTAATGCTATGTTAATGCTCATGCTAAGGTAACAATAATACCAATCTTAGCTCATGCTATACTAATGCTAATATTTGGCTAATGCTAGTTAATGCTAGCTAACGTTTATGGTAATTTTAATACTGGCTAATGCTAATGTTAATGCTAAGCTAATGCAGTGTGGCGCAGGCGTTTCCTTCAGGAAACGCAAATATTCTAGTGTAATTATTATAATTATTCGATCAGGATCATTGATCCAGATAACTGATAACATCTGGAAAACAAAAGGTTTGATAGATTTTGTTTGTACGATTATTATTATTATTCACGCTGTAGTTTTATTACAAACTAGTGTTGAACTTCCTCTGGTGTTGAACAATGTTCACCAGCTTTATCTGTAATTAACACGTGTCTGTTGTTCTGATAAAACAATAGCAGAGAGCTCGACTAGTGCAGCAACAGCAAAGATCATTGTTGGAACAAAGTAAGAGAAATATGATAGGAACAAACAACACACACCTGTTAAAGATGGCTATCCCCTAAATGGGAGCATTTACATAATTAGTGTGCTTTCCACTACAGGGCACATCCACGCTCATTACTGCTGTCACTCACTTTTCTGGTAAAAAAAAAAAGATTTATTTCAAACACGGAGACGACGCCGTAGACGCATCAGCTTTCACAGAAACGTAATATCTGAGTTCATGTGTGGCCTGCAGCGTGGATTAGTGTGAGACAGTCTGCAGAGGACAAAACAGGCTCCGCCTTTTAATTCATCGTGGGAATGCCATGGAAACAGAGAGATTTGTTCTACAAATATTCCCAAATATATGCACAATTTTCATGTGTTTTGTAGATTTTCACGTGTTTTCAGATTTTCACATGTTTTCAGAAACGACATTGACACACAAATTACGTATGTGAAAAATCGGAAAAATTACATGTGAAAATTGTGGATATATTTGTGATTTTTTTTTTTTTTTAGAACTCTCTCTCCATACTCGTCACCAGCAATAAACGACAAAATATCACCAAAAAAATGCAGCAAAAATAGTGGGAATAAAATCTTGTTGAAAGGTCAGGACATGTTTACACTGCAGTGTAAATACACCAGTCCAATGACCTGCTGCAAAAATCCAAAGCATAATCTACTATAAATGATTTATAACCAAGATATAAATAATACACACAGAAAAACTGCATTGCTGCTGGAACTTACTTCCTCTTTCCTGAACTCTCCCTGCAGCCCTGAACTGGTCTCTGCATGTTTTTCAGACGGATACCCACGAGACGAGATCATTTACAAGTGGAAGAGAAACTCAGTGGAGACGTCAGATCAGAAATACTGGAGACTTTACCAGTTTGACTTCATGGGACTAAGAAACAGCACAGACGTGCTCTCCACCACGGCAGGTTGGTCAAAAACAACACTAAATAAGGCTGACAGGGGTTCTCAACCTTGGGTCGCAAGACACTGGCAAGAAACTACAAATATTTTATGAACAATTTCAACCCATTTTTGCTTATTTTTACCGTTTTTCTGCAACTACACCAAACTCACCATACTTTAACCCATTCTCATGAATTTTTCTTGCCATATTTTTGCTCATTTTAATGTCTTTTTGCTACATTTCTCCCATTTCTGACACTTCTACATCACATTTCAATGTATTTTCTGCACATTTTTTCCACTTTTCCAGACATGTTCAGCACTTATAAACCTTTTCTACCACTTTGTCACATATGTTCACCCATTATTGTCACTTTTAACCTCTTTTCACCATATTTCATTATTATTTTTGGTAATTTAACCACATTCACCAATTTTCATGTCAATTATTTGCCAGTTTAAACTAATTATTCCTACTTTTTTCTGCCACTTTTTAAACTTTGAACCCTTTACTACCAGAATTAACAAAAATAACAGAAAAATAATAAATACAAAATGACGACATACATACATAAAATTGCTGAAGAAAATATACAAAATTACGGAAAAATATGCGAAACCTTAAAAATACACAAAACGACTAGAAAAATATGCTAAATGTTAAAAGTACACTATACAGAATAACTAAACAATACACAAAATGACAATTCAAATACACAAAATATCTAAATTACAAAATGACTCCCAAAAATATATAAAATTACAGAAAAAACCCACACAGAACAGAAAAAAAACCTATAAGAAGATCAGAAAAACAGACAAAATCACAACGGAAACTCACAAAAAGCCTCTTTCCACCACTTTTACACCTAATGTCACATATGTTGACCCATTACTGTCACTTTTAACCTCTTTTCACCATATTTCATGCTTATTTTTGCCAATTTAACCTCATTCACCATTTGTCATGGCCATTATTTGCCAGATTAAACTACTTGTTCCTACCTTTTATATTATATTAGCACCTTTATTTTGGGGTCGCGGGATGAAAAGGTTGCGAACCACTGGTTTAGAGGAAGAGTCTTTGGGTTCTTTTGGGTCCCACTGGTTACTAATAATTGCGATAATATAATCACAGACTGGAAGTATTCCCCCTGGGTGTACGGTGCAAATACGTTTCTCACTGACACTAATCACCAAGATTAAAGATTAAACAGGAAGTTTAATTATTCACAGAGTTCCCTTTCTCACGTTGCTCTGCTTCTATTTCATTGGTACGTTTCAGCCTGGGTTTAGTTTCCCGTGGCAGAGGCAGCTCTTTGGTCTCCATTAGAAATCACTTCCCATCGTGGCAGTTTCCCTGGATTCATAAAGTGATTCCACTGTCATTCCCACGAGCAGGAGCTGATCCAGTACATAAGGAGAACGAGTCCCTTTCTCATTAGGTGCCTCGTTTCTTTCTCCATCAGCACATGCGTGATCATTAGATCCCAAAGCTAAAAATACCTATCATTAATTTACGTTATCACACGGCGCCGTGTTTCTCCTCCTCGTTTCTCAAAGTGTGAAGGTTTTTATAATGAGGACACCAGTGGACTGATCCCCGGGCCCTCGGCGCCACCGGGGATGTCGGCCCGTCACGTATCCATCACACACTCGTCGATTCAGCATCGCCTCCTCACACTGATGCTGCTGCTTTTTCTGTCACAAAATCCTACATTCTGTCCTTTTTTCTTCACTGGTTACACTGGAAACTCGTATCCACTGTGGGTTTCGCTCCCCACGCGCTTTTCTAAAGATCTGACAATCTCCAAGGAAACAGCTGGGACCACTATAACTCCTGCCACACGATGCATAATAATGATTCCCTGCTTTTCTTACACGAGGCCAAGCTTTCAACTCCTCCACAAAACCCCCTCCAGGAGAGGTGGAGAGGTCTGGACCTGATTGGACGCGTTGGGTGGCCATACGTCCATACGGTTAAAATTGCCACCTCCTCAAAATAGTCAAAAAGTGAGTGTAGAACATGTTTGGGCCTTCGGTAAACAACTTAGAATATGCCTCAGCTACCTGTGATGTGATCAGCTTAGAGCTATGAACATAGACTCTCACGTCACTAATGATTGGTCATATATATGCATTGGTTCTTGGCTCACACGCTCTGGAAAAATGAAATAGTATTTTTTTTTTTACTATTTTCATTGGCCCATAACTGCATGTCTCTGTTTTATAGTATAAAGATTACTCTTTCTTTGGATATAAAACCATTTTTCTTTATGTGACTTCTCAATTTTTATTTTGCACCCCAACTTTGGGTTATTTCACCACTTGCAGATATTGAAAATCGGGTCCAAATCCAGACAAACTTTGTGACTATTGAGTGGAGCTGACATGTCCACCAGATAAGATGTATAGCAGACCTTTATCTATATTCTGAGAGAGTAGGTGGAGCTTATTACTATACCATATTTACCTTTCTATGTGATGGAGTTACAGATATATTGGAAGATGAAAAATAAGGACAGATTATTTAGTTTTTATCCTGCGTGCCAAGTTAAAAGATACATAATGAGATAAATGAGAAGTACGAGGCCCCCAAAAATCACATTTCTGGTGTTTTCACGATGGAAATCCACAACAAAACAATAGTAGACGTTGATGTTTTGGTTTCTTACAGAAAAACTCAAATACAGCCGTAAACCAGAACAAAAACGACTCAAAGTGAATCACTGTAAGTAGTAAAAACAGATGTTAAAGAAACCTTTCTGCTTCAGTTCCGTCTTTTCATTCTTCTACAAAGGAAAAATGTTTCCCAAGTTTAAGTCACGTGACCATTTCTTAACGAAGCCATTGTTTTAACCTTTGTGAGTACATTTTGATGTTTTCCAGAAGAATTACCTTTGATCTATTGATCTGTGAGGCCTACACTACGCGTAGCAACTGTAACTTTTACATTTACTTATCGTTTAATTCTTGCCTTTAGCCTGTTGGTCACTATCTAAGCCATAATGCTCATAGGTTCATCATTGCTTGATGAGATAAAGACAATATTTACTTCTATCATCACACTAAATATTTTCATGTCCCTTGATTTCAAAGATGAAACGAGTTGGTAAATAAGTTGGTGGGAAAAGGTGAGCAGTGATTATCTAATGAGGCGATAAAGCACAGCGGAGTCAAACAGTTTATCTAATCAAAGAAGAAGACGGGGGGAAAAAGGCAGGTTTTTAAATCGCTCTATAGCTGAAGTATTCACAGAGAGTCATCGATGAGGTTCGACAAAAGATATGTGACTAAAAACTGCTTCACACAAGAGAGAAAAGGTTGTTATTGGCCCTCACAGTGCTGTAATTCACACTCAGAGCAAAGGGAATGGAAGTCATTCATCCCACATGTTATTTTCCGTTTTATTCTGGGATGTTTGTAAGAATGTCGGTGCAGAATGATGCCCATCTGACTGGATGGAAAACATTCCAGCTAGTATTTATTTACCTCCCACTGGTGCAGCTCTGATATGTTGGGACCACCTGCAGCATGACTGGTGAAGGAAGGATAATAGAAGTGTTTTAGGGTTTGGACTGATTGCTGCTTTAATAACATCCAGACCACATGTTCTGCACATGCTCAGTACTGTTTGTGTGACGAAAAGAACAGTTAAAGGGATCAAATGTGGCCTAAAACCTTCTAAATGTCCTTATTAGTAGATCTATGTCTCATAAAACACATTATTATGCACCATATTCACTTTATTCCCTTTTAATAATGGGACTGTTTTACAGTTTTAGAGCCTGTGTTCCTCCATCTTGAAATCATGTGATTGATGATGTCACATTTTTAGATCATTTAGTAGATTTTTAGATCAAAATGACAAGTTATGCTACTTTCAGTTGCTCTAAAAAAGTGCGAAAAGTTAAAGATGCTGATGTAAACCTCTTGTTTACAGAAAGGATAAAAACAGTTTGGTAGTAGACAATGAAGCACAGAAGAAGAGCTCCCCAAAGGGACCTTAACTCTCCCTTAACCAGTGTGCTGACACGCTCTGGTGGCTGAAGTTAAAGAGTAAAGTCACAGATTGTTGAAGACACACAAACCCTGAGGATAGAAGAACTTCTGGGTGGGAGTTAAACTGCACTGTTTAAGGGAGAGTAAAGGTCCCTTAGGAGAGCTTTTCTTCTCTGCTTCATTGTCTACTTCGAAACCGCTGAGTTAAAACTGTAAATTAGTCCCTCTTTTAAAAGTTAATCAAATAAACATGGTGCATAATAATGTGTGTTGTTAGACATAGATCTACTAATAAGGGCAATTCAATGATTTTAATCTATTAATCAGAGCTTAAAGAAAGAGTGGAAAGTGAAGGAAACACTTTTAAAAGCTGTGGGAATATTAAATGCGATTAAATGCCTGAATTACAAAAGCTGTGACAGTTTCAGTTCCAATGACAAAAGAAGGCACGCTGAAGGTGGATCAGAAGAATAAATGAGAATAATGTAGCTGAGAAGGTTGAGATGTAATCATTCAACCAATAAACAGTGTCACCTTGCTCTGAATTCACCAAACTCCAGATTCAAAAGATGTTTTTGCTTCAATGTCGAGTAAGTTTGAGCCCGAGGGTCGAACTCTAGAGACATTTTATTCAACTCAACTTATTATTATTATTATTATTTTTATTCCTGGATGTGTTTGAATGTGTCAAGGTTACAGCGGTGGAACGTGTTGCTTCGCTTCTGCACAGTAGGATTATTGGAACCCTTGTTTTCATTGCATTTAATGGAGTGAGGAAGAAGAAGCTTTGGTTTCATCAGCTCCATCAGAGGTTTTCCACGCTCTCTTTTCTTGATTCTGGACCTCACGTCTAATACTTTATAAAAACTTCCAAATTTGTTTTCAAACAACAAGTCAAATTGAGTTAAAATCAGCCTCTGACCTCGAATACGATGACAAATTAAAGCCTAATGTTGCCTTCAGCTCCATATCTGGCCTTTTTAATCACTGATGATGAGCGAACGTGCTGCTCGGACCCTCAGGGACGATGATCCAATAGTTTAGAGCAGGCAATACAGTGGTCACCTTCGTTAATGACCAAACTTAAAGAACGACTTCACGGGTAACAAGGGGAGTCATTGAAACGGTGCAAGATGGAGGCAACGATAATATTTGATGCATATTAAAAGGTTTCCACCATCAGTCGGATAGTTGTTAATGTTGAAAGAACTTTGATAGAACTTTGTGTTCATCGCCACGGGCAACAAATGGCAAGGGAAAGTTTTTTATCTGTACAATCTGAGCAGTGTTCTCTAAATAAATCACATTTACAACCAAATCTAGAAACGACTGAGGATTGCTTCCACTCCATTACTGATAACTAATAAACATGTCTCAGGATAAAATCTGAGTTTCCATGAAAATGACCGCCTCCAGTCGCAGTCACATCTGGTCATTATTGAAGCCGAATGTTTATCGACCTACTTCACGTTCCCTTTTGTTCCTCCTCTGCGTGCAGGAGACTACGTGGTGATGACGGTGTACTTTGACCTCAGCAGAAGGATGGGCTACTTCACCATCCAGACCTACATCCCCTGCATCCTCACCGTGGTTCTGTCCTGGGTTTCTTTCTGGATCAAGAGCGATGCCACGCCTGCGAGGACGGCCCTAGGTAACGCGTACCAAGGCTTTTATGATGTGTAGACCAAATTAAGGCATTTTTCTTTTGCTTTTTCCATTTTTCACTGGTTTTGCTTCTTCTTTGCATGAGTCGACACCTCCTTTGACCCGTTTGAATCTTTTCCGCTGCATGCCCGCGTTAGTTCATTTCTTTGCTTTCTTTTGGATGATGGTATGCCTGGAGCTGAGGCTTTACCACTCTGAGGTCAGTACGACTTCCTCTTTCACTTTTATCACATCGTGTCATTTCCTGCTTACTGAGTTTTTTTGTTGCTCCTGCTGTTGACATTTAATCTGAACCAATGCACTCCACTTCTCCAGATCAAATACTCCAAAGTCTCACTTCCCAAAGATGTAATAATCCCCTTCTTGACCCTGAAACCTCAGCACACTTCAGTGCTTCACTGTCCGTCACTTTTCTAATAAGTTCTGAAGGATGTCTTGCCCTGAAATCTACTCAATCAACCAGAGAAACAACTCTCACATACTCTAATCCCACCCTTATCTCCTCTGCCCTCCATCGGCCCCGTCGGTTCGCCACTAACGACGAAGGTCATCCTGAAAGTCTCTGAAGTAATGAACATGTTATATTGGAAACCGACCCTATTGTTGCGGTTCATTAATGCAGGGGTTCTCAACCTTGGGGTTGGGACTAAGACACTGGGAGCAGGGTCACCAGATGCCTTCAAGAAACTAAGAATATTTTCTCAACAATTTAGGCATAATTTTGCTCATTTTTATCGTTTTTCTGCAACTACACCAAACTTGCCATATTTTAACCCATTTTCATCACTTTTTCTTGCCATTTTTTTGCTACTTTTAATGTATTTTTGCTTTATTACTCCCATTTCTGACAATTCTACATCACATTTCAATGCTTTTTTCCCACTTTCCAGACATGTTCAGCACTTATAAACTCTTTCCTCCACTTTTACACCTAATGTCACATATGTTGACTCATTATTGTCACTTTTAACCTCTTTTCACCAGATTTCATGATTATTAATTAATTAATTTAACCACATTCATGATTTCTCATGCCCATCATTTGCCAATTTAAACTAATTGTTTCAATATTTACACTGTGAACCCTTTTAACACTTTTTCTATCTTTTGCAACTTTTAATTCATTTCTGTGGTTTTTTAAATACCATTTCACCATCTTTTCCACCATTTTTGGTAACTTTGAACCATTTTATTAGTGATTAAAACCAGGATTTCCATCTTTAAGATGACTGTAATATTAATAATAAATGTTCCTGGATAACAGTGGATATTATTCAGATGAATAAATAAATGTGGTTATCACAGATTCATAGAACAATAGACCATCATTTTACTGACTTTATGGATGGACCCCAAAAATCTCTCCTTTATTCCCCCTTATAGATGGTCCTGTCTCCACATGACTGTTCTTCAATGTTCATGTCTGTGTTCAACCACCTTCAGCTACAGTGGGGGTCCCCGCTCTCTGGGACCTTTATTTTGGAGGGTCCCCGCTCTCTGGGACCTTTATTTTGGAGGGTCACAGGCTGAAAAAGTTGAGAACCACTGACTTAATGAATAAGTCATATCTAGGGGTTCACTGCTGTCCATAAAAACTTAGCATAATGTGGACATAGATCTACTAATAAGTACATTTCAAAGATTTTAGGACACAATTGTAAAAAAAGAAAAACCAGTGGCGGATCCTTTTAAATATGAGTTCTAACTGACAAAGTGAACCAAACCCAAAGACTGCGCTGTTTGTCAGAAATAATAAATGTCCCACAGAGAAGCTTTTCTCCACGGTATGATGGAATAAAGAGGGAGAGAGGGAGCGATTCTTTGCTAAAACTGTCATTTTCACTAACTCTTGCCATCGATGATGTGTCAGTGAGAGCTGACAAGGTTCCTCGTGGGAGTTCTAGCCAGAAGGTAAAGAGTGCTGCTGTTATTCTGCAGTGAAGCTGCAAACAGGCGAGGAATCCATATCATCACCTCTGTTCATCACAGGGCTATGTGATGATGGAATCTCTCCCTCCTACACACACTTCATTCTCCTCGTGTGCACGAGTCATAAAACCGTCTCATTAGATTAACCTCAAAGGGTTACGCAGATGACACCGTCGTTATGTTTCAATGATGTGGTCGAGCGTCCGAGGGTCAAATAAATTCCACAGATGTTTTCGTAGCTTCAAACAATTACGTTTGATTCGTCGATGAAACGTTTTGGTCGTAAAAGAACAAAGTGGAGATAAAGACAGTGTAGGCCTCAGAGATCAATAAATCAAAGAGCAATTCCTCAAAAAATAGATGTAAAAGGTTGAAATTGCCACTTAAATGTTGGATTTAATCACTAAACGCTGACATTGACATAGTGGGAAAGGTTTGGTGCATTGCATTGTGGGATGTGGAGTCTTGTCCTTGATCTGAATAGTATCCATTGTTATCAAGAAGGTTATTATTATTTGGGTCATAGTATATAGTCATCTTAAAGATGTAAATCATTGTTTTAATCACAAATAAAATGGGTTAAAAGTGACCAAAAAAGGTGGAAAAGGTGGTGAAATGAGATTTTAAAAATCACAGAAATTGGTAAAAAGTTGTAAATTAGAGTGGACAAAAACGGAGAGAAAAAGGGATTTAAAAAAAGGGTTAAAAGTGTCAATTTTGTAACAATTAGTTTAAACCAGCAAATACGTGACAGAAATGTAACAAAAATTGATTAAAAGAAGCCAAAATATGCCAAGAAAAAGTGATGAAAATAGGTTAAAATATGGTGAGTTTGGTGTAGTTGCAGAAAAATGGTAAAAATGGGCTCAAATTGTTCAGAAAATATTCTCTATTGTGTAGTTTTGGAGTCATTTTGTGTTTTTTGTGCATTTCCCACAATGCAATGCCTGAAACTTGTCCCAACGTCAATAAGAGAGTTTGGAAATCAAAACAGACTTTCAAGCAGTAATTTCAACCTTTTACATCTTTTCTTTTTCTTTTAGCAAATGATCTTGGATTTATTGATCTACGAGGCCTGCGCTATGTTTATCAGATGAATTATTGTATCCAACAGTGATAAACTAACTTATTACATGTTTGGATGGAAATCAAGCAGAAAAACAAAAAGCGCTCTGAGAGACTAAATGTGAGTGAAGGGGAGAAAACACAGAGCCTGACTGGTGCTCGCTGCTATTTATAGACTCAACCCAGTGATGCTGAGGCTCACCCGTGGACACACAACACAGGTCGCTGCATGAGACCTTTAGGTCGGATCCCTGACCCAACCACACTTTACACAGGGGGAGAATCCAAACGCAAACACGACACGGATCAGTTGTCGTGCACGGTCGCTGAAAAGTGTGTCAGGAAAGCTTTTCATCTTGATTCCCTCCTCCCAGAAGATTAATACATTAGTTTGAAAGATGGAACCATGTTATTTTAGCTTTAGCTCTACTCTTAAATCTAATGAGAGAGAAGTCTAGACGAGCACGACGGACCAGAGGAGGGAGCTGGAAATAGATGGGTATCAGCTCGTCGCTATGGCAACCAGAGGAGAAACAGTGCCACACACACACAAACACACACACAGACCGTCTTGAAAGACGAGGATGAAAGAGAGTGAGAAAGTGAGACGTTGGGGAAGGAAAGGATGGCGAACCTACAAGTGTGTGTGTGTGTGTGTGTGTGTAAGAATTGATTACACATCAGCGGTGTAGTTCCTCCAACAAAAGACACAAAGATGTGGTCACATTACCAACAATAAGAGTACAGTAAAAGTATGGTGAGCGTAAGACGGGCACACCCTGTCGCAGGCCACACCCACACACATTCACTCCCACGAGAACGCACACAAGCGGTCCAACCTGGCAACACGGCTCCCCTAGTGTTGACATACTGTACTATACGTCTGCTGCCTTTTTCAGATTTATTTCTGTACTTTACTTCAATCTAACCCTGTTTAAGTGTGTTTGCACTAGTTTTTATGGTCCAACTAAAGCCTTTACTCAAAAAAATAAAAAAATCTAATTTTTTTTCACTTTTTTGCCATTTCGTGCTTACCTCCAATTTTTGGTGTTTTTCCCAATTTTTGGCAATTTCTGTACTTTATTTCAATCTAACTCACGTTTAAGTGTGTTTGCACTAGTTTTTAAGGTCCAAGTAAAGCCTTTACTCAAAAAAATAAATAAATGTTTTTTCACTTTTTAGCCATGCCGCGCCTTTTATGTGGTGATTTATTAAAGGTAAATGTAATGGACTTTCAGGGGAAACGTAATAAATTTGAATTTGAATTGTATTTGGAAAGAAACGCCAGTCACCGTAATCAGAATTGATTTGTAATTAAACATGGATAATTAAAGACGTAATAGTAATTGACCCCGACCCTGGTTGGATGACAGGTGACAGGTTGCCAGGTCTGTGAGGGTAATCTGCAGACACGGCGTGATGAACGAGGGATATCAGTGATTACGTCACATTTATTAATGATTGTTAAACAGACATTAGACACATCCCTAAAGCTCGTCCTGACTCCAACATGACCGGACTGTAAAGAAGCAGCTGAGCCAGTATTCACTCCCATCAGCCCAGGTTATGAATTTAAATTAGTCAGAAAAATCTCATCTGCAGCGAATCCTTGGACTGTAATTTAATCTGTTCCCTTCACACTTAAATTAAAACTATGTTTTTAATTAAATTCCTTTAATGAAGGAAACCCAACTCATAAAATACAGCATATACAGTATATATATACGATCTAATATCACAATCACACACTTTACTTTATATATTTATTAAAGAGGAACAACATGTAGGCGTTTTAAAGCCTGAACACAGCATGAGTGTTAGCGTGATGCTAATGCTAACTGACGGTGACGGCATTCCCACAGCTACAAAAACTTGTATTTTTTCTTCCATAAGGATTCCCTTGATCCAAAACGTTTGAGAATGTAAACTTTCTACTCCTCAAGTTTGAAAAACATCTTCCTTATTTTCTTTGACTCGATGGAGGAAGTTACAGAAATTGGCAAAAATCTGAAAAACACCAAAAATTGGAGTGTAAGGCAAAAAAAGTGATTTTTTTTTTCTTTTTCTTTTTTTGAATAAAGACTTCTTAGGAGGAAAAAAATGACTTAAACAGGGGTTACACTATAGTAAAATATACAAATTGATAAAAATCTGAAAAACACCAAAAAAATGGAGGTAAGACGCGAAATGATTAAAAATTGACTTGAATTTTTATAGAATTTCCAGTCAATTATCTGCACTTAATTACAATTCCTCCTGCATCCTCACTAATGAATTGTCAATTACAATTATAATTGACCCCAACCCTGCATCTGACCAATAGGAAACAAGGTTTTAAAGTGGTGGTTTGCTCCCCCAGGTATCACCACGGTGCTGACCATGACCACGCTGAGCACCGTAGCCAGGAACTCCCTCCCCAGGGTGTCATACGTCACCGCCATGGACCTGTTCGTCACCGTCTGCTTCCTGTTTGTCTTCGCTGCCATGATCGAGTACGCCATGCTCAACTACTACGCATACTTCATGCGCCGACCGCCGCCCAAAACCAAGAGAATGGTGAGAACATGTTGACTTCATGTCACGAGTGAAAGTGGGACACGACGAGTACAAGACTGAGGTTGGAAAGGTTTGAACATCGACCGAGAGAGAGAACGTGTGAAATGTTAATGACAAAAAAAAAAACATTAAAATTTAAAATAGGAACAAAGACGCTGAAAAAAAAAAAAAAAAAACTTTCAACATCAAATCCAACCATCCATCCACCCACCCAACCATCCAATCAACCATCCATCCACCCACCCAACCATACCAATCAACATCCCATCCATCCACCCCACCCAACCATCCAATCAACATCCCATCCATCCAATCAACCAATCCATCCACCCACCCAACCATCCAATCAACATCCCATCCATCCAATCAACCATCCATCCACCCACCCAACCATCCATCAACCATTCATCCACCCACCCAACCATCCAATCACATCCCATCCATCCATCCCACCCCAATCAACATCCTATCAAATATCCATCTATGCAATCAACCATCCATCCATCCATCCATATCAGCCATCCACCCATCAATCAACATCCCCATCAAACATCCATCTATCCAATCAACCATACATCCATCAATCAGCCATCCACCCATCCAATCAACATCCCATCAACATCCATCTATCCAATCAACCATACATCCATCCAATCAGCCATCCACCCACCCAACCATCCCAATGCAACATCCCAGCCATCCAATCAACATCCAGCCATTCCAATAAACATCCCATCAAACATCCATCTATCCAATCAACCAGCCATTCATCCAATCAACATCCAATCCACCCATCCATCCAATCAATCTTCCAATGAACCATCCATCCATCCAATCAACATCCCACCCAACCATCCATCATCCAATCAATCATTCATCCATCCGATCAACCATCATCCATTTTCTGTCAAACATCCCATCCAATCAACCACCCATCCATCCATCCAATCAACAGCCATCCATCTAATCAACATCCCATCCATCTATCCAAACAACCATTCCTTCCATCTAATAAACCATCTATCCATCCAATCATCCATCCATCCTTTTCCTGGATTTAAAAACTGCCGTTTTATCTCAAAATGTTAAAATAAATAAATTCAACAGAAAGTGCAATTTAAAAATACAAAACTACACAAACTGACATATTCATCTCTAAAACTGAACTTCCACTTACTATTTTTTCTCACAGACATAAAGAATAGATCTGTTCTGTACTGCAAGCTCATTTTATATCAACAGAGTGAACCACTACGGGGGTGGGGGTCGGGGGGGGGGGGGGGGGGGGGGGGGGGTCATGGCCTTTGTTCTCCTCTTTCAGCTGAAGACAAGGCCACATAATGAGCTCATAGTCCAGACTGGTTTCCAGCAGGGCGTATTGGCGTACTGGGACTGCTGGTTTTCTCCAGGGCTCCGTCTCCGTAGAGGACCACTCAACAATCTATAGGCCACGTCGATCACAGTTTACCCAGCAATTTAAAACCTTTCCATCAATATTTCCATGTGAGGGCTGACCTTTGGCAGTAATGGTCACTGTGATTGGATGACAGGAGCGTCTCCTTCAAGACTTCATTGTTTTTATTGAGCAACAGCAGAGAAACACATATTAAATGATCGTCAGATGTTTAAAACTATGGAAGAGATTGTCTCATAAATAGTCACAAAGATATCCACAATTTCATGTGTTTTTTTTTTTTAGATTTTTTGCATGTTTTTTTATTAGATTTTCACGTGTTTTCAGATTTTAACACACATTTCCTAGATTTTAACACACATTTTCTAGATTTTTCAGAAGTCCATTGACACATATTACACATACTAAGTGAAAAATCTAAAAAAAATACATGTGAAAATTGAGGATATATTTGTGCATATTTTTGAGGACCAAATACTCTATCTCTTATAAAACGACCAAAAACTCCAAGTGTAAGAAAATACCAAAACAATAAAATAGATTTACTCAAGCACGACCGTGGGAATAAAACCACTTGAACCAATCCACTTCCTGTCTGCGTCCTCTAGGCCTACACCTCTCTGAACATGACCCGCCCCTCACGGACCATGATGCCCATGGCAGCTCCATGTTCTGGCACGACTACGACGACAACTGCCTTCACGAGTGCCTGGACGGGAGAAAGACTGCAAGAGCTTCTTCTGCTGCTACGAGGAGTGCAAAGAGGGCGGCTGGAGGAAAGGGCGCATACACGTCAACATCCGGGAGCTGGATTCCTACTCACGGGTCTTCTTCCCCACCTCCTTCTTGCTTTTTAACATCGTTGTACTGGGTCAGCTACCTCTACCTCTAGTCCAAGGGTTCCGGGGACCTTTCCTTCTTGTGGTTGGAGGTCAAAGCGGCCAGGAACGAGGCGGACCCACATGAGAAACAAACGTGTGCTGTGGTGCGTGGCGTGAAGGCCATGAATCAATAAGCCTTGAATGGATCGTTCTCCTCGTCTCTCTCTGCTCCACAAACCAAACAGACCTTTGGAACCAGTGGAGGCATTGAATCCTGGTGGTGGTTGGCATGGCGACGCACCCATAATAGTGCCTTCTTTAGAAAAAAAAGCGGTTGCAGCAGCTTCACACCTCCCTCCATCAGGCTTTATGAGCTCATGACTCAAAGCACCACACGCTGAGCTGTTTATTCTCCTGTTCTTAGCACATTAGCACCCGTTTAGTCATGCTTTGAGTGTTAAATATGGGTTGGAGGGGCCTCGATTGTTTACGTCTGTGATGCTTTTACTGGACAAAGTGCAGTAGATGTGACGTTATGTTGTAAACACAGGCTGTGATTTATGTTCACACATCATCACACATTAACATTCACCAGAGTATGTTACAGGAAAGGACACTGGTTCCAGTTCGAGCAGGGATTCTCAACCTTGGGGGCGGGAGCCTTTAAGAAACAATAGTTTTCAACAATTTCAAACAATTTTTTTTTCACCATTTGTCATGCGCATTATTTTAACCAATTTCGTGGTTTTTAAAATCCCATTTCACAACCTTTTCCAACAATTTTTTGGTTACATACGTTGACCCATTATTGTCATTTCACCACATTAATGTTTATTTTTCGCCAAATTTAATCACATTCATGACTTTTAATGCCCATATTTTGCTGGTTTCAACTAATTTTCCCAACACTTTTAAATTCCGTTGCCCAACAATTTGTGACTTTTAACCAATTCTGTGGTTTTTAAAATCTCATTTCACCACCTTCAGGTACAGTGGAGGTCCCGAGAACCCACTGCTTTAAGTACTATTTTAACGCCTGGTGTTTATTTTCTAATATTGACTGGAACCTTTATTTCTAATAATCCTTCAGTCCAGGATGGAAACAAGTCTCCACGGTAACCTCGAGAGTGCTTTTTAAATGTCACACGGCCATATTGGCCTTCATTAGCTCTGTAAAGTCATTATTGTAGCGTTATGGAGGCTGAAGGGGGAGGATATGAGGACGGGAACGTCACATGAACCGTGATCTGATCTTAAATGAGCCGTAAAATACCGTCACAATGACTTCTACTTAAAGACAAATCTAACTTTTCCCTTTTTATTTTATAATTATCAGTTGTATTAATTCCTCTCACTAAACCAGCGAGAGCCCAGCGCTCTAATTTATGACTTTATCTGTAAATATTCAATCAACCACGGGGCCGGATTGGGCCCACGGGCCATAAGTTGGACACTGCTGGCTCAGGGCAATAATAACATTTAAACTCACCTGTGTGTGTGTGTGTGTGTGTCCCAGTTCTGACCAGTTCGTTCTCCTGTTGGGAGAAAAAAATTAATTCATGGTTATTCATAATACTTACAGATTAAAGTTGTAAGTTTTCAAGATTAAAATCGTAATATTTCAAGAATAAATTTGTAATATTTCAAAATTAATGTCGCAATATTTCAAAATTAAATTTGTAATATTTCAAATTAAAGTGGCAATATTTGAAAATTAAATTTGTAATATTTGAAAATTAAAGTCATAACATTTCAAGATTACATTTGTAATATTTGAAAATTAAAGTCGTAATATTTCAAGACTACAATTGTAATACTTCAAAATTAAATTTGTAATATTTCAAGATTAAATTTGTAATATTGCAAAATAAAATTTGTAATATTTCAATATTAAATTTGTAATATTTCAAAATTAAATTTGTAATATTTAAAAATTAGTCGTAATATTTCAAGATTAAATTTGTAATATTTTAAAATTAAAGTCGTAATATTTCAAGATTAAATTTGTAATTTATGAGATGTAAGTTGTATCTTAATAAAATTGTAATTTTATGAGATTAAAGTAGTAATATTTCAAGAATAATGTTCATCTCAAAATATTACAACAATTTAATTAATAAAACATTATTCTCGAAATAATATGACTTTAATCTTGAAATATTACGACTAACAATATTATGACTTTATTCTCATGAAATTACAGTCATTTTAAAGCAATAATACTAAATTACTACATAGTTGGCGTTTTTTATGCATTTCAACCTGTTTTTAACTAAAATAAATGCAATTGGACAGAATATTTAGGTTTTCAAGTCATTGAACCACAATTGACAATAATCACAGGAGCTGGAAAATAGTTTCTATATGTGCTGCTGAACACACACACACTACCACACACACACACACACACACTATAGCATGTGAAAAATGGATGAGAGCGCGCCACATCCAATCCTCAGTCATAGAAAATGAATGAAGTACAAGAACAAAAAGCCACGTTGTGACACATGTTTGACATGCGTTGGATTTGTGGCTTTTTACACACACACACACACACACACCACTTTACATTACAATTACAACTTTATTCTTATAAAAGTATGACTATTCTCAAAATATGACTTTAATCTCGAAATGTTACTTTTATCTAATACAATTATGACTTTGATCGTGAAATATTACAACTTTAATCTAATAAAAATACAATTTTATTCTCATAAAATGTCGACTATTCTCAAAATATTACGATTTAAATATAATAAAATTACAACTTTCATCTCAAAATATTCCAACTTCAATCTAAAAAAATTACAATTTTTCTCATAAAATGTCGAATTTACTCTCAGAAAATAATGACTTCATTCTTGAAATGTTACATTTTGAATCTAATTAAATTCTGACTTTATTCTTAAAAATTTACGACTACTCTAGAAATATTACAACTTTATTTCTGAGAAAATTACAACTTTATTTCTGAGAAAATTACAACTTTAATCTTATAAAATTACAATTTTATTCTCATAAAATGTCAACTTTATTCTGAAAATATTACAACTTAAATATAATACAATTACAACTTTACTCTAAAAAAATTACAACTTTATTCTAGAAATAGCCCAACTTCAATCTAA